>NC_056747.1:1188688263-1188843263 GCF_019279795.1 Protopterus annectens | reverse complement strand
TAGCTTGAAGTCCATGAACATTCCATGTATCCACCTCCAATCCTAGCTTTCTATCATGTTGCATCCTTGTTGCCTATACCAACACTTCTGTCACTTACTGAAATTCCACATTTTGCTTTTCTAAATGTATCCCTGTATACATATGTCATAGCTCTGTAGCTTAAAAGAAACATGCAGAAACAACAGACCTCAATATGGTTAGAGACATTTCCCCAAAATATAATTTGTAGACTTTTTTGTGTGTTGTCTGCTTTGGGGATATTGATAATAAGCAGTGATGTTGATTCACTGAGAATGTGGGGGCAAAGTTCATTTAACAACAGATTAGTACAGGAGTTCACTAAAACACATTAATGTGCTCAAATAAGAGACCAGGAATCAGCATTATGAATTCCTAATACTTGAAAAAAACACCATGCCAATGTCTTATTTTCCTCAAATCATTTTAATAAACTGCTCTATTTGTAATAAAAACAAAATAAAAAAAGAGCAAAAAAATAGGCAAAGGGTCCCCTGGGTAACATCAATATTCAATCTGTATTTAAAACAGAAAGTAACAAGTTTTTTAAGAAGAGTAACTGGCTATAACATAGTCTAGATACAAGTTAGGACAGATCCACGAGAATTTGATACAAAATTTTTATTGTTGCTTTACAGTCCATAGCTCACAACCCCTCAGCATCAAAAAACATAGCATTGGCTTTTAAAAATCCCAGCAGAGGGTCAACAAGAGGAGCATATCCTTATTTTCTTCACTCGAAGATATTTATATACCAGAGCCTATATAGTTAGTGGAAGTGAATCTTTGTAAGGGCTTGCTTTATTTATTAAACAAGGTATAAACATAAACTGTCCTGATTTCATGAGCCTCAGTATACTAGGCTAATGACCTCTATGGTCTTTATACCAAACGTGTCCCACAAGTTAATGTTTTAGACCTTTATATAGGGGTATTTGTTAGTTATGGCATGATTTACTGACTGCTTCTTTCCATCAGAAATGTAGGTGCCAGACTAGGGGAGAATTTTAATTCTGAGGGCCAAAAATCAAGGAGCTATGCATAAATCATAGTAATTCAGAGGTATGTTTCAGTCTTTCTCATATGCAACCAAAAATTTAAACACTATTCCAATCCCTACTTGAAACCATCTCTGATGTAATTTATTAGACAGTGGTCCTTAAAGCTGCAGTTAAATGATACCTTGCAGACAGCTTCTTAAGCAAACCATGTCCTTGTTTACCACTGATGTTTCCAGGTCAGGAAAGCTACAGGACCTGTTAGATATATGCACAGGCAAAATTTTAAACATACTAGGACTGTCTGTAATGAGCTTTTCTTGCATTAGTCTCACTTGCGTTTGAGCTGTACTACTCATAAAGCCCTCTAGATGGTAGTGTTGCAGCCATATACACAATCTCCATTCATTTTGATAATGCAGAAATAATAACACTTCATAAGTGTAAGTCTCAAAAACACTGGCTGAATGCATGCCCTTTGCAATAATTTTATTATTACAGCAACATGCTATAGTGGGAGCCTTCGTCAGTAATACTGAAACAATACTTTTTTTACCTCCTAATCAACTATGTCAAACAGACATGCATGTGCAATATGATTGTTTCACAACAAGGAAATGAAAACAAACCATTCAAAGTATAACAGACAATTATGCAGATCAGTTTGAAGTATAGAGAGTAGGATAGATGCAGTGGCTTCAGACATCAGTGCCTACATTTTTAGAATTTAACATTTTTAAAAAAGCAAAATCCAACAAGCATTCCTCTCAGCATCTTAGAGCAGGAATTCTAGACAAAAAACATAAATAATGCAAGGACAAAGGCCCAAAAATAGGGACAATTTTAAATATTGTTCTTACAAACTAAAAAAGCCAATAAATTAAAAGGATTTGCATTGGTGTGAATTTTATGAAGGGTATGAAGTCTGAAACTCAAATGACCTGTCATTATTTTCTAACTTCAATGTTCAATAATTTGCCAATGATTTGATAGCAAACCACAATTTAATGAAAGACAGTTAAAATATATGAGGCAAAAATCTGGGCATTCTGTGAAAATCTGAACAGCTGACAGGTATGGCAACAAGCAGTCTACTGTCCTGTAAAATGTATAGTAAATTCATCTTCATTGCTTTCTGTTTCAAAATGATAGTTGCTTCCATGCTATGGACCCTTCATCTTACACATGACTGAATGTTTATCAGTATGCATGAACCACTTTAATTGAATAAAAGGCTGGGTTGCTATGTGGAGGTGTTTCATTTATTATAACTCTGTACGATAATAAAAATGCATTCATGATTTCTAAATTCACAGTGCAGTCCTGACAATATCTTTGTGCAGATATCTTACAGGTATTTTTATAGAGTTATGTTTATACCAGTACTTAATTAAAAGTTTAAATTTAAAGTTCCTTCAGTAGAAAGTATAGATATTAGTGCAATGCAAAACTCACTGCTGAGGACAGAATCTGAAGTCTGTGACAAGTGTTCATAATTGCTTTCTAATAATATAATAACTGCCTAGTTAGGGAGAGGCATGTCCTGTGGGATTCTTTCAATTACGTATTAGCTGTGCTTCTTGCAATATTTGCAAAGGTGTAACATTTTAAAATTCCCAGCAATGGTGAATAAGGACAGTACTAGACCCTAGTGCAGGAATACTGCTGAGGGCCTTTGCCCCCAACCATATCTCTGCTTGCCAGCACACCAGACATGTGCACAAGCACAGACACACACACACACACACACACACACACACACACACAAACACACATATACACACTTCACCCAAGCATACTGTCTGCTGATTTTATACCTTTCTACATATCTTTTACAAACATTCATATAATTTATTTCCCAGATAGTTTGTATAGTTTTCTGCGTTGATTTGTGCAACATTTGCTAAGCTGTGTTAATTGGGCTATTCTAACAGTATCCTGAAAAATAATAATGTCTGGAGGAAGATGGAGCCACCTGGTCCCAGGAACTGTTTATTTTGCATAAACATTATATAAACATAAAACCAAATGAAACAGAGATTCCTTCCTGGAACAATGTGTCGATTTAAGAGGAATGTGTCAGTTTTGTGAAGTTACGTTAAAAACCTGTAAAGATGTGTGGCTTATGTTAGTGTATTTTGGTGGGGCTTGGCTGCGTCACATAATAGCTCAAAATAAGCTATCCCTCTGCAATGAGTTTACTGATATGTGCCTGACTGGGACTCATACTTACCCTCGTTCCCATGTTTACAACCCCTTGTTCTCCACTGTTCATGTTTTAGCAAAGCAATAAAAATGTTATTGTAAAAAGTTTGGAATATATATATATATATATATATATATATATATGTGTGTGTGTGTGTGTGTGTGTGTGTGTGTGTGTGTGTGTGTGTGTGTGTGTGTGTGTGTGTGTGTGTGTGTGTGTGTGTGTGTGTGTATATTTCTTGGCATTTTAACCTTTCAGCGTTCTGCATTGTCTTAATTTTGCCTGACTGAAATATTTTTTTTTGCCTGACTGAATTATTTTATATATTTTCTGGCATTGTTTTCTGTTCTCATCTGTCCTGAAACTGACCTCCCACCCTATTCTTGTGGTGTTGTTATAGTTGGTGGCTTTGCAGTTGCCCGCTCCTACTGTAAATTTGATCTGGGACACCCTTCACAGTCTAGTGTTTATTCTACTTAATACAGAGAGAACATTTGAGAAGGCCAACCCACTTCCTTTCTCCTTGCACTTTACTAACAACAAAAAACAAACAAAAATTGCACTTTATTCATCTGCTTTTACTGTATATGTGTTTCTTCCTACTTTATTACCTTATTGTGCCTTTGCCTCTTCTTAAAAGTACTCAATTGTATTTATTTTGCTGCATTTATTACTGCTTGATAGTAGCCTGATTAAATTGTAATTGTTATTCTAAGCCTGTTGGTTTAAGCACTTGGGCTTCAGACCAGTTGTTTACATTAAGAAGGTTTGTGGTCTGCACTGTTGTGGCAGGACAGGTAGCTTACATCCTTCTAAGTTGGGAATTGCTGATTGAAGGCTCAGTTACTGTTATTCTAAAAGTGTATTAGTTATGGTTTAAGCACTTGGGCTTCAGGTCAGTTATTTTCATTAAGAAGGTTTGTGGTCTGCACTCTTGTGGGAGGAGAGGCTAGATTCTGTCCTTCTGAGCTGGGAATTTCTGGTTAAAGGCTTATTGTGCCTGCTTATTTGAACTGTTTTTTTTCTGAAATTGGTGCGCCGTGTTTGCTGTAGCATAGACTAGATTCAGGCCTGCTGAATCTAGCTTTGTTTGTATAACTTGAGCACTAATCCAGGCCATCTTTTTTGGAGAAAGTTCCCCTGCATCCTAGTGGCAGGAGTGTGTAGTTAAAACTTATCTGATTGAAGACTGCTGGAACAGGGGTCAGTCTCAAGCTTTTTTACTGATTAATTGGGTAATTTGTTTAAATCAGTTTGCTCATTTTCTATTGTTGTATAAAAAATTGCACTGTATTCATCTGCTTTTACTGTATTTGTGCTTCTTCCTACTTTATTAATTTATATTGCTTTTGTTGCCTGTTCTTAAAGGTACTTAATTGCATTTATTCTGCTGCATTTATTACTGCTTGTTAGTAGCCTGATTAAATTGTAACTGTTATTCTAAGCCTTTGGTTTAAGCACGTGGGCTTCAGACCAGTTGTTTTACATTAAGAAGGTTTGTGGTCTGCACTGTTGTAGCAGAACAGGTAGCTTACATACTTCTAAGTTGAGAGTTGCCGATTGAAGGCATAGTGTCCATTATTCTAAAAGTGTATTAGTTTTGGTTTAAGCACTTAGGCTTAGGGCCAGTTATTTTACATTAAGAAGGTGTGGTCTGCACTCTTGTGGAAGAAGAGGGTAGATTCTGCCCTTCTAAGCTGGGAGTTTCTGGTTAAAGGCTTATTGTGCCTGCTTATTTGAACTATTCCTTTATGAAAATGGTATGCATTGTTTGCTGTAGCATAGACTAGATTCAAACCTGCTGAATCTAGCTTTGTTTGTATAATTTGAGCACTAATCCAGGCCATCTTTTTTTGGAGAAGGTTCCCCTGCACCCTAGTAGCAGGAGTGTGCAGTTAGAACTTGTCTGAGCGAAGACTGCTGGAACGAGGCTCATTTTTTTACTTTTTATTGGTTAATTGGTTAATTTGTTTCAATCAGTTTGCTCATTTGCTACTGCTATATTAAAAAAAATACACTTTATGCATCGTCACTTAGCTAGAGTTAAACAATTCCTGGCGCCATAAAGTCTGCTCTTCAAATTTTCCCTTAGAACTAGCCAATTGTTTAGTTTTAGCACTCAAACCTGTTTCTTTGAGCTCAGCACTAAATAAGCTACAAATTACTACAGCACTCAACTTTCCTCACTTGTCTAGAGGAAAAAATTTTTAGTACTTAATAAATAAGCACCTATCCAGGCATATCTATGGGTCAGCTCCTGGTGTTTTCCCTTGTCTACCTGATGAATCTTTGCATCTTGGGACAATTCAGCAATTGTCTCATGTACACAGACAACCCTCTCCTCCTACTACCCAACACTACAACCTGTGAGAGATGCACTTATATAGCCAAACTGGAAGCAAAGCTCTCTTCACCCAAGACTGGACTAGACAGTCAAGAGGAATGGGTAAACACTTGCAACACACAATACACTCATCACATAGTCCCTCAAAACCTACACCACCAAAACAGACACATAGAAACACAAAACACACACCTACATTCACGGAAGCTCTCAATAAAAATATGCCCAAGCAACAGAGACCTCCAAAGCAGAAACGCAAGCAACCTCCAACCCCCCAACACAACCCAAATGACACATAGCCCACAAACTCAGTGTGTCACTCAACCACAGCCCATAAGGCATAACAACGTACCCAACACTCTAGTCATAGGTGACTCTATAGTTAGGCACACTGATGTTCCACTCACCAGACTAAACAAGGAGAAAATTGCTGTCAGCTGCCTGTCGGGTGCCAGGATCCACCACATAAAGCACACACTCAGGTCACTCCACAACAAGTACAAATATGACTCTGTTATTGTCCATGTTGGTGTGAATGACCTGAGATGTACCTCCCTGGACTGTATGAAAAAAGACATGGAGGAGCTCTCTGATCTTGCAGCACAGGTAGGTATGACCCTAGCCCTGAGTAGCAACCTGCCATCACCGAGAATGATACCACAGTACAAGGACAAAATGAGTGACTTCAACAATTGGCTAAGCTTCTTGTGTCATTCTAAAGGGATCCAGTATCTGTCTGCCTGGGATGACATGATTGACAGACCACAATGCTTTGTCAGAGATGGCCTGCACCTGTCACCCTTGGGATTCCGGATACAGGTTAAGGGTCTTGCCACCCCTATAGTGCCTTTTTTAGGCAAGGCTCAAATGACAAATTCTCTACCATAACAGGTACAAGCAAGCAAAATCTGAGGGTAATGCGACTCAATGCTAGAAGTCTAAACCTCAAAATGCACTCACTCGAGGCACTCCTTAAAATGGAGAAAATTGACATCTGTGCAGTCACAGAGACCTGGTTCAAGGCTCCAGAGAGCACCCCTGCATTACCAGGCTATAATTCATATCACACCTTTTGGCCACCTAACCTGGACAGAAACACTAAAGGTGGAGGCGTGTCCATATTCATTAAGGATATCCACACCTCCAGGCTAGTTGCTCAGCATAATGCATCCGAGATTATCCAAGTGCTACTAACTCTGGACAAGACCACAATCCAAATTGTAGCTTGCTACAGATACTCCACCATGCCCCAGGATTCCCACTCCTCATTTCTTGATACACTGGAAAATATTAGGGTACACCCTAACACCCTCTTAATGGTCGATTTCAACTACCCCACCACTAACTGGGAAAACTACTCATGTACCAACTCTTTTTCTCAGCGTTTTCTGGAGTTCATAAATTCCAGTGCCTTGTATCAAGTTATCCACACCCCCACCAGGGGCAGCAGTATCCTAGACCTGGACATTACCAACATGGGCGACCGGTGTTCCACACCAGAGGTCAATTTCTCATTGGTCAGATCTGACCACAAGCTAATCACCCTGGACATCCACACCCCATCCCCACTCACAATTAGGGAATCCACTGTAAAAAATTTCTCCAAAGCCAACTTCACGCTTCTTAAGACAGAAGTGGCAAACTTCATGACACCCATGCAGACGGAGAATAGAGGTACAACTGCTGAATCCTACACAAATGCACTTTATAGACACTTACATGAGTGCATGGATCATGCTATCCCTAACAGAACCAAAATGCTATCCTACAAAAAAAGGAAGCCAATCTGGTGATCCCCTACCATAAACAAACTCTAAAACAGAAGAAAGAAACTGCTGCAAAAAGAGCAAAATCCCATGATTGGAGGAACTCCCTGGTCATCCTGAGCAAGAAGCTGAGATAAAATCCTCCAAAGCTAGTTACGAAAACAAAATCACCACTGTTTCTAAAGACAACCACAAAGCATTCTATAGCTATGTCAAGAATCTCAATGGTAACCCTCAGATCTGCTCTGAGTTACAGAACAATGGCACTAAATATACAGAACCAACTGATATTGCCAACATCCTGGCAGATAGGTTCAGTGCTAACTTTACCCCCCTCTCACCCCCTAAAGGGCCCATCTCTATACCGGAAGAATGCAAAGTTCCTGTAATCACAGCTGTACAGGTAAAAACCACCCTCTCCAAAGCCAAGAACACAGCATCCATGGGACCTGACAACATCCCAGGCTGCATTCTACATGAACTATAGAACAAACTGGCACCCCACCTAAGTACCATGTTCCATCATAGCCTCACCTCAGGCTTTGTGCCCACTGAATGGCGCACAATGACGGTTATCCCACTCCACAAAGGGGGATCCACCACGGACCCTGGGAACTACCACCCCATTAGCCTGACAAGCCTGGTCTGCAAGGCCATGGAACGCATCATCATGGAACTTATAAACAAAGACCTTGGTAATCTCCAACCTCTGGACCCCACCCAGTTCGGGTTTGTAAAAGGCAGATCATGTCTCCTAAACCTGATAGACTTCTTTGAAGCAGTCACCAGAGCCGTAGATGAGGGTAAGGTGGTTCACACAGACTATCTAGATCTCGCCAAGGCTTTCGATACCATCCCCCACTCTGGAATTATAGATGAACTCACTAAACTAGGTATAAATCTCTATGTCACAAGATGGGCTGCCAGCTGGCTCACTGACAGAACCCACACTGTGAAAGTAGCAGACTCCAAATCTGACTTCAGACCAGTGACAAGTGGAGTACCACAGGGTTCAGTCCTTGGTCCTCCTCTGTTTGGTATCTACTTCTCTGAAGTACAGGCTAACACAGAAGGTCTTTGACTAATGAAGTTCGTAGATGACTGCAAACTAGGAGCCATAATCAAAACTCCTAACAATATGGACATCCTACAAAAGGGCCTCACTGAGACAGATGCCTGGTGTCAAAGCCACGGCCTCACACTCAATGCCAAAAACTGCACTGTCATCCCTTTTGGTAAAAACTCTGTACCCATGAACTACCACATAGGCAGTAGTCTACGTAACACCGAAAGTGTGATAAGAGACCTTGGGACACAGGTGGACAGTAGTCTCTCCTTTGATAATCACATTGCCACAGTTGTGAGGAAATCCTTCTACGTGGCACACCTCATCACAAACGGTTTCTCATCCAGGAAAAAAGAGGTAACCCCCTCTACTCATCACTCATTAGACCCATTATAGAGTGCAACACCCCTTTTGATATGTACCTCACAAGACATCTACAACAACTGGAAAGGCCACAGAAATACCTCACAAAGAGGATTACCAGCCTCAAACAGATGCCCTACACAGACCATCTCAAAAAAACAACAGCTTTACTCCTTCGCATATCACCTACTCAGAGGCGATCTCTGCCTAACATACAAAGCTATGTCAAACCCAGAGCTGTTGGACATGCTCCACTTAAAGAAATCCCAATCCCTCCAAGCTATACGCTCTAGGGATCTAAACCTTGTCACCACAATAAACAGAACATGCTGGAGGGCTAGATTCCTGTCCCAGAGACTTCTCATACTCTGGAACAAACTATTTTGATGATTGGATGGGAAATAGGAAATTCACCCCAGGGATCACTTCTGTGGCTCTGCTCGACAGGGGCACAGGTAAATAATTTTCTTGGGTGGCGAAAGCCAGGGTACCTTTTTGGCTAGGCTTATATAGGCCCTAGGGCCAATAGCCTAGTACCTACCTATAAACCTATGAACCTATGAACACTTCCAATATTTTAACCCAATATATCTGCACTATTAAAGTCAGCAAGGTAGAGTTCTTAAAGAACTTATATTGTCTGTTACTTTGTTCTTAGTCATTATCACATAATAAGAGTAATAGCAGTAGAAGTTTTATACACTTACTTTGTTACTCTACAGAATCAATTATATGGATAATTTAGTGTGTGAGGTGGGCAGCTAGGTCCATCTGAATCTAAATAGACAGACAAAAGTGTGTGTGTAGTGCAATTAAAATAAAAAGGTCTTAATGACATGACATTAACAGTGCCAATGTGCTAGAAGCCACATTGGTTTTGTATTGATTTTTACCCCCAGTCTCCCAGCCACTGATCCCCATTCTCCTATTTAACAATTTTTCCTCCCTGAACAACAAAAGCATCATTGTGTTTTGATCAACTGCCAGAGTAAACAAAAGCAATGAAATTGTCTGTCAGTCATTAGATATATATAATTTTATATTTTTTATATATGTATATGTGAAGACTGCCAGCCCAGCTAGCTAGAATTTCGTAAATAATCCTATGTCATTTGTAAATATTAATATGATCCATAGGCTTGTCTTACAAATGTAAGAAAACTATATGTTATGTGTGTGTTAAACTGTATGTTATGTGCTGAGCTTCAAGAATGTAACCACAGTGTACCCTGCTGGAGAAGAGCAGAAATGCATATGGACCATATGCCTATGCAAATGTATGTTTTCATGGTAGAAGTTGGAACATACAGAGTTAACTTGCAAAGTCTGAGAAAATAAGTAAAGAGTTTTATGATTATGTTTACCACAGCTAGAAGACAGAATGTCTGCAGCTAGAGTTTCTTTCTATTGTCTTAACACAGACATAATTACCAGGTTTAAAATGTAAAAGTGTTAATTGTTTTATGACTTCCAGTTTCAGGCAAGCTTCTAAAAAATAAGTGTCAGCTTCTAAAAGAGAAGTATTTTTCAGAGAGACGTTAAATTCTTTTCGTATCTGTTTAGCTTGGGAATTAGAGGCAAGTGTCAAATAGTTGATGTCATCTAGTTAACCCAGTGTTAGAGTGTGCTCAACAATATACTAAGGTTGAAAGTAACTTTGCTACAAATATGCAACATAAATAAGGTATAAGATAAAGCTTATTAGACAAAATAACTATGAAAGTAGCAATAAATATGGGACTGAACAGGAGAGAATGTTTTTTGTTACAAAGTTACAAAGTACACTAACTTCTCTACGATTGGTAATAAAATCATTATGGAATATTGGAATTTTATTAAAAAAGATATAACATCACTGAAAAATATAAAATTAATGACATCATATAGAAAGGGGAAAAATATACAGGACTTTCTGATACACAGCATTTATAAAAAGCCTTATACTAATGAATTAAATGTTGTGAAGAATTTGGGAACATTCCCTTGTGGAAAATGTGCTATATGTAAACATGTTGTAAATGAAGTGAATAAAATAAATGGCAAAATTTTTGATACAAAAGGCAAATATACATGTATGAGCAAAGGTGTTGTGTATGTCATATTCTGTGATTGTAACAAATACTATATTGGAGAAACAAAAAGAATGCTAGCAGATAGGATAAAAGAACATATTAGAGATGTTAAAAATAATAAAA
Organism: Protopterus annectens; assembly: GCF_019279795.1. Lineage (NCBI taxonomy): Eukaryota > Metazoa > Chordata > Ceratodontiformes > Protopteridae > Protopterus > Protopterus annectens. Next base: position 1,188,832,306 of record NC_056747.1, on the reverse strand, counting down.
TTACTAGTCCTATTGCTGAGCATTTTAACTCAGTACACCATGGAAATATTGAGAATATAAAAGTGTCTGTTCTGGAACATGTTCCATTATATTATAATGATGTTGATAGGCAAAAAAATATGTTAAGACAAAAGGAATGCATTTTGATTATGAAATTTGGGACTTTGCATCCACATGGAATGAACAGAGAATGTAACTGGCAATGTCTTGTTTAAGACTATGACTTTAAATATATTCAAGCTATGTGATTTGATAGTTTAATTATGTAATTGATTGATTACTTGTTTTTGTATATATTGCAAGTGTTTTATGAGTTTTACTGTTTTACTCTGTAAAGGCTGTTGGCCGAGGCGCTAGAGAAGGAACTGTTCAACTAAATAAATTTTATTGGAAGGTAGAGCTGGGACTCACTGATAGTCTTTGTTGTTTATATATATACATCTTGCTTGCTGTTGTTTTAATATGACAAGTGAGTCCATGTGCTCCTTTCCTAGAATATTTAGAGACTGGTATGGAGATGTTTAATCGGAATGGAGAAAATAGCAACTGTCCAGTAATTTGCCTAATGACACTGGCACAACAATGATAAAGAATGTAGTACCAGAAGCCACAGGAGACTCAGGCTTTGGTATTATAAAGAAATGGGAAAATTCCAGGAAGAGAACTACTACCAATCCTTTTGCTATGGTAGGCAAAAGAACATTATTTCAGATAATCCAGATGTACAGGATTTGTGTTCTAAACTTGAAAGATTGATTTTTAAAGAAACATCTACTTTCTACAATATTGGCAGTCTTGAAAGATATATTGAACTGGATATAACACCTAGAGGGTTAAGGTCTATTAAGAATCCATCAACACCATTTGACCTTACTAATGAAGTAGAAGTTAAATTTCATGAACGATGGATAGCAGCTGCACATCGGTGCAGTTTAGAATGGGTGTCAATTTTAATTGAAAGAGACAATATGAAAAAGACAAACTTGTAGTTGAAACCAAACAAGTTTGTGAACAACTGGTAAATATTACATCAAATTCTACATTAGAGAATTTCCTCTCAGGCATTAACACCAAATTAAATAGTTATGAAAAGATCTGGTAGAAAGAAAAATCTAAACTAACTAGAGACATTAGAGACTATGACCACAAGAGGGCGTTTGTATTTCCTAGCTATCAAAGAAATAGGAGAAAGAGTGTCTCTTTTCAAAAAGGAAATCCTGCTTCAGAAAAATATGCCAGTAAGAACTTCCTGTCTGGTGAAAGTGGAGCGTCTTCATGGGAAGAAGATGACAGAGAAACTTTTCCTAGACTGCCAGTTGCAGCAAACCCAGAAGCATTTCATAAAACCTACTCAGAATCGAATGGACATTATACCAATACCAGGAAAAGGGCCTGGAACAATCCAGAACGCCAGAGAGACTCAGGCGATGGACAACATAAGAAAGGTAGATGGACATAACTTACATAGTAATTATGTTGTTAACTTGTCCAGTTATAAACTAGACAAGATAGAAATGTCTGTTTTAGAGAAGGGTTTAAAATTTGTCCCCACATGCTTACCCAAAAAGTATGAGGTTAAAACTGAATTGTTCCAACTATGCCGAAAAATGCATTTAAAGGAACACTTCTTTAGATTAAATAAAGCAACTGAGTTAGATACTAACTGTGATGTTTTACTTTCATTAGATAGTGAAACAGAAAGTGAAGAAAGTTTTTATTCATGTGCATCGGGTAGTGAAGATGAAAACAATGCTTATGACTTATTAAACACACATATGCTTAAAGATAATAACTACTTTTTACCTCCATGTAAAAATTCTAATATAGTACGCTTTGAATCTCTATTGAATACAATGCTAGAAAAGGAAATAGAGGGCTTTATGAATGAAAAGCATACTTATAATTTAACAAAATTGGAATGGGAAAAGCTGCAACAACTGAGTAAAAACTGTAATATAGTCTTTAAACAAGCAGACAAAGGGGGAAAATTAGTTATATTAAATTCTCATGATTATTATAGTATGTGTATGCAACATCTAGATAACAACAATGTATATTGTAAAACTAACATTAATCAGCTATGTCAAGCAGAAAAAGATTTTGAAAAATTATTACAGAAAGGTGTGAGATTACACTATCTAAGTCAAATGGATATAAATAGAAAAATAAATGTAAAGAATAGAAAAATTGCAAAATTCTTTTGCCTACCTAAAATTCATAAAGATCTGAACCGACCACCTGGTCGGCCTATTGTGTCAGCTTTTGGATATTTTACTTACAATCTTTGCACCATGTTACATGAAATATTGATAAAGAAAGTTCTGTTGTTACCTTCTTATATACAAGATTCATATGATTTCCTAAGGAAAATAAAAGATATATATTGGGGTGAAAATATGTACTTTATTACGGTGGATGTAGAGAGTCTCTCCACCAATATTTCCCATATTTTGGGCTTGGAAGCTATAAAATTCTTTTTGAATGATAGTCCTAAAACATATTATGTCCTGGAACTGGTAGAATTCTGCTTGAAAAATAATTTTTGAATTTAATGGCACTGTTTATAGACAAGTTACAGGTACTGCTATGGGGGCAGCGTTTGCACCAGCCTATGCTAACCTGTTTATGGGGCTATTTGAAAATGAACACCTTTATAGGTTGCCTTTCTTTCAAAATAATGTTCTAAGGTATTTTAGATTTATTGATGACCTAATTTTCATTTGTCATGGGGATTGGGATACATCAGATAACTTCATTGATGAATTAAATAATAACAGATTTGGTATAAAATTTAGTGACATACAAAAGGAAATCAGGTTAACTTCTTGGATATTTCGCTTAGGGCAATAATGGCTTTCCCATATATACTAGTATTCATAGAAAATTTGATGAAATAAGCTGGAAAATGTGGGAGATAGTTGCCATCCCCCATACGTTGTCAGCCATCCCTATGGGGAATTTTTGAGAATAAAAAGACTCAATTCTGATATTGATATGGCCTTTAGGAGGCCTATAAAGTGGCCGAGATATTCAAAACTAGAGGGTATAACCCAGATGATGTAGAAAATAGCTTGCATAGAGCCTTTAAACAGAGTAAGGGCACTATTAGACAAAATAACTATGAAAGTAGCAATAAATATGGGACTGAACAGGAGAGAATGTTTTTGTTACAAAGTACACTAACTTCTCTGATTGGTAATAAAATCATTATGGAATATTGGAATTTTATTAAAAAGATATAACATCACTGAAAAATATAAAATTAATGACATCATATAGAAAGGGAAAAATATACAGGACTTTCTGATACACAGCATTTATAAAAGCCTTATACTAATGAATTAAATGTTGTGAAGAATTTGGGAACATTCCCTTGTGGAAAATGTGCTATATGTAAACATGTTGTAAATGAAGTGAATAAAATAAATGGCAAAATTTTTGATACAAAAGGCAAATATACATGTATGAGCAAAGGTGTTGTGTATGTCATATTCTGTGATTGTAACAAATACTATATTGGACAAACAAAAGAATGCTAGCAGATAGGATAAAAGAACATATTAGAGATGTTAAAAATAATAAAATTACTAGTCCTATTGCTGAGCATTTTAACTCAGTACACCATGGAAATATTGAGAATATAAAAGTGTCTGTTCTGGAACATGTTCCATTATATTATAATGATGTTGATAGGCAAAAAATATGTTAAGACAAAAGGAATGCATTTTGATTATGAAATTTGGGACTTTGCATCCACATGGAATGAACAGAGAATGTAACTGGCAATGTCTTGTTTAAGACTATGACTTTAAATATATTCAAGCTATGTGATTTGATAGTTTAATTATGTAATTGATTGATTACTTGTTTTTTGTATATATTGCAAGTGTTTTATGAGTTTTACTGTTTTACTCTGTAAAGGCTGTTGGCCGAGGCGCTAGAGAAGGAACTGTTCAACGAAATAAATTTTATTGGAAGGTAGAGCTGGGACTCACTGATAGTCTTTGTTGTTTATATATATACATCTTGCTTGCTGTTGTTTTAATATAAGATAAAGCTTGCTTAAATGTAGACATAGAGTTTAGTAATATGTGATAAGTATCCATACTAAATTACCATGGCTTGAAAAATAAGGAATCTGCTGAATGAACAAGTTATCTGCTATAGTGCAGGGGATCACATGTTTTCAACAAAATGGAATTGTTCCAGTGGGTAATAGCAATTGTATTCAAACAATTGAAATGATAAATTTTCACAACCACATACCAGTACGTGGAGTATTTTCTCATCGTTTTCCTATTTTAATACCAATTAAGGGTCAGTTAATATTAAGTGACACAGCAGTATTTCATTTTTCAAAAAATGATAAAAATGAGTGTAAAACCAATATTACATGTTGGCGAAGTAAAACAGATAAAAACTTTACAGTTGTACATGATAAAACTCATACTATGGGGCAAGTACATGGTAGTCTGGTAAATAGCAGTGTTGCTCTATCAGATGGGTTATATTACATATGTGGTAAATATGCTTATAAATGGTTACCAAAGGGATGGGATGGCACCTGTTATATAGGATTAGTGGTACCAGCAATGCATCATGTAAAAGAGTTACCAAAAGGAAGCATTAGAAATGCAAAAAAGAAAAGGGATATCTTATCTGTGATTGAAAGTCCAGAAAGTCCAGTAGACACCTTAGATATATCACGTATATATCATCAAAATCTTGATTATATTAAATTAAAAGATATGGATTTAGGAGATTATGTAATCTCTGGAGCAGGTATTTTCCCTTGGTAAGGGGCTGCAAAAGCCATCTGGGAGCTGAGAAAACTATCTAAACTAGTTGAGGTATTGGCAAATGCCACTTTCAATGCAGTCCTTGACATTACTGTCGAAATGACAGCAATACGAACTATGGTTTTGCAAAATCGAATGGCATTAGATTACATATTAGCATCCCAAGGGGGTACATGTGCTTTAATAGGAGAACAATCTTGTACATTTATTCCAGACAAAACAGAATCTGTAAAAGCACATTTAGAAGTGATTGCACAAGTGTCTCAACATACTAGAAAAAAATGGAATGATGATTGGAGTGAATGGTTTAGTAATCTATTTACAGGATGGACAGGAAAAATCACTGTATTTTTAATTTCTTTTATTGTTATTGTAATGCTTGGTTGCATATTATTTAGATGTATTAAAGTCTGCTTAGCAAAAGTTAGTCAAGTTACTGTTGTTAATTGTCATAATGAAAAAGTATTATCAAATAATGCTGAATTTATTTCCCTAGTTTAAAATAAAAAAGAGGGAATTGTTAAAGTGTGCTCAACAATATACTAAGGCTGAAAGTAACTTTGCTACAAATATGCAACATAAATAAGGTATAAGATAAAGCTTGCTTAAATCTAGAAATAGAGTTTAGTAATATGTGATCAGCATCCATACTAAATTACCATGGCTTGGAAAATAAGGAATCTGCTGAATGGGCATTTTTCCCTTACAGACTTAAAAACAGGATGCATGCAAGAGCAAAAATGCAAAATCTGCTTTTAAAGAACAAAGACATGTTTTTCTGCATATAAAAATAACACAATATGTTTCCTTAAAAAACAGGACATGTTTCTGCATAATGAACACAATGTTTCCTTAAACAACAGGACATGTTTATGACACTGTTACAATCTGTTTCCTTGGCACAAGAACAGGTGTTCTTATAAAAAAGACAAAAAACAGGATGTTCACACTGTCAGAAAAGCTGGCCTCTTATAAATTCAGCAAAAATGTGACAAGACATTGTTAAACAAGGAAGCTTAAAAATAATATTATCAAGTCAGCATTTGTGTCAGCATCTGCAACAATTAGTACTGTTTCTACAGGATGAGCAATTCTCCAAAATAGAACACGAAGAGGAAATGTATATGTATGTACATGACTAAAATTGTATATAAAGATCTGTATGAATCCAGTTATGTTAGAGGTATTCGCAGAGACACATTTGTCTTGAGGTAAATGTTATATCTCTCACATCATCTGTACTATATGAGAAGTAAAGTGGAACAGTACTTTAAGCTGCAACATTAGTCCATTTGGTTTATTATAAAAAGTTATTTGTTACTGCTCTAAGTTGATGCTGCAAAGTATATTCTCTCATCAGTGTATATTCTGCAAGTTTCTGTATACAACAGACTGTGAATGCAAATATAACCAGACTTTGATTTTAGCAGAATCTAGCCAGCAAGACTGAGTGTCTTAAGAAGACTTCAAATCCATCACAGTAAGCAGCACCATATAAATTTTTACCCAGAAGTAATGTGTATTATTAATTTAAAAACTAGCTCAGAGAGAAAATCTGTGCATTTTGTATTTGTCTCTGGACCTGTAAACATCTTCAGCACTTCTGAATAATAAATAATAATAATAAATAAATAAAAAGCAACCTTATATACACACTTCAAGTGTGTATATAAGGTTGCTTTTTATTTGTACTAAGCTGTGTTCTGATGAAGTTGAATTAAAGACGAAACCTAGGTAAACTCGTGGCTTATTCATTCATTTATCTGGCTGCTTCCTGGAGTCCAATTGCTGGTGCATTTGTTTATTCTTGGTCTGGTGCTTTATTAGTATGGAGAGTTGCAGAAGACGATACTCAGTGGTGGCGGATAGGAGCCAGTCGTCTAGATAAGGAAACACCCGGAATCCCCTTCATCTCAAGTGAGACGCTACTACTGCCATGCATTTGGTGAACACCCTGGGGGCTGAGGTGAGACCAAAGGGCAGAGCGCGAAACTGGAAATGACTGGCTCCCAGCCGGAAGCGCAGATGATCTCTGGACGCCCTGGCCATCTTGATATGGTAGTATGCATCTTTGAGATCTATAGAGCACATCCAGTTGCCCTCCTGCAGAAAAGGAAGGATTGACTGTAGCGTGACCATCCGGAACTTTTCCTTTTTCACGAAGGCATTTAATTTGCTGAGGTCCAAAATTGGCCTCCAGTCCCCTGTTTTCTTTGGAACTAAAAAGAACCTTGAGTAAGTTCCGGATCCTATTTGGTCCACTGGGACTGGTTGGATGACTCTGTTTTCGAGCAACCTTCTTATCTCTACGGTTGCCTGGTCTCGCAGACTGGGTGGAACATCTGGGAGCTTTTTGGGGTTGGGTGGCATTCTGATGAATGGAATGTTGTAGGCTCTGGTAACTATGCTTTTTACCCAGGAATCTGATGTAAGATTTAGCCAGGCCTCTGGGTGTAAAGCCAAGCGACCCCCAACTGCCTCCAGAGTAGGACAGTCGGGCCTGCACTCAGGAGTGCTGGAAGGGCTTCCCAGAGAAAGTATCTCTGTCGCCCTGATTTTGCGGACCCCCTCTGCCAGCTGGGTGACGTCTTCCATTTCTTCCCCCTCCTCTGCCTCTGGAGGGGGCCTCACTTTGAGTGGGCTGAAAGGATCCCTGAGTCTTTCGGAACCACATTTTTCTGCCTTGTTGCCCTTTGGGGTAGGGTCTAGACGGGGCGGAAAAATGGACCCCTACGGCAGACAGGGTCTTCCCTTCTTGTTCACACCTCGTGAGAGTCTCCTTTACTTTGGGCCCAGACAAGGAGGCACCATTAAAGGGGGCGTTGGCAAAGGAAAACTTGAAGGCTTCCGCAAAGGAGCATAAGCGCAACCAGGATTGCCTCCTTAGGGCGATCGCTGAAGCTGCCGCTCTACTCGACCCTTCGGCTGCGTATGAAATCAGCCTCATGGATGAGTTCACTATGGAATTTAGGGTGTTAACTTGCGCTGTCACTTTCTCGGCGACAGCAGCATCTGTGTTTCCCTGGAGAGTATCTCCCAGTTCCTTAATGAGATCTCTCTGTAAACGCGTGAAATGCATAAGGTAGTTGAGCAATCAGATGGAAAAAGTCGCAGAACTAAATACGCGCTTCCCATACCTGTCCATCGTCCTAGAATCTTTATTAGGGGGATGGACAGAGGAAGATGATTCAGACATCTCCTTCTTAGTGGCTGCCGCCACCACCATAGTATCCATGGGAACTCCTTTTGTAAGGTAAGATTTGTCCTGGGGGGCCGTCATGTATTTGTTTGGCTTGCGGGGGACTGATTCCACTGTATCGGGTGTTTCCCAAGCCCTCCAGGCTATTAGATCGATGAGTTCATCAAATGGCGGGGTCACCCAGGAGGTAGAAGGTTGAGCCCCAAATGCCTTCAGCAAGACCGATTCATCCACAGAAGGGGTAAGAGTTTGCCAATCTCCCCTCTGTTTCAGGATTTCTAAAATGTCCACAAATGAGACATCTTCAGAGGGGGACCATGGGGACCCTTCTGCTTCATCTAAATCGGTATCAGATGTGAGAGATTCCTGGGGGGAATCAATGTGCCTCCTCTTGCACAATCATTTCCTCGGAACATCCTCAGCGGGGGGCTTCTGGGGATGCATCTGAGGAACCAGGGTCGCCCTGTGGGGCTGTCTGAGGCATTGGGTCTCGATGCTTGGTAGGGGCCAAAGGCACAGAAGCAGAACGTGGACCTTTTGAGGAAGGAGAAGAAGATACTGATGATGTATGTGTCTGATCAGACAAGACCTTCTTCATGATGTTGAAGGCACCGGTGCCCCGATCCGAGGATCCGACCCGATCTGAAGAAGGTGGTAATTTCTCCGGAATTGGGACCACGGGCTCCGACACCGAGGACGGATCCGAACTGATCTGAGCCGAGGCACCAAGGGGAAGAGTTGGAACCGACATCTCAGTTCGACTGTCCCCCCCAGAACCTAGGAAAGGTCTTCGGCTCTGAGACTCTCCGGCTGGTTCCGAAGGAGTCGAGGTCAACGGGGCCGATAGTGCTACTGGAGGCTTCGGCACTGAAGGCTCTATGATCATCAGTTCTTTGATTCCTAGCTCCGATGACTCGACGGGTCTCGGAGAAGGAAGTGTCGAGGGGACAGGAATAGTCTTGAGTTTCGAAACCAGCTGGGACGAAACCTCGATTACTTTGGACAGAGCCAAGTTCTCCATAAGCTTCCCTACCACTCGGTCCACATCGGAGTCGGAAAGCGGCCTCGAAGAATGGGTCAAAGGGGCCGAAGCCATCAATGAGCGAAGGATAGAAGGCAGTGGTACCTCTGACACCGGCTCCAAGACCTGAGTCTCGATCAGAGATAAACGCTCGACGCCTGGCACCGAGGTCATAGGAGCCGGCATCCGAATCTGGAAAGAGGTGCTCGGAGCCGATGACTTGGGCTCCGACACTCTTGAAGACTTCGACCCCTTCAAAGACTTGGATACTTGTTCAGCCTTGTCCAGGGCCTCTTGAAATTCGGGTTTAAGCAACCCTCTGTCAACCAACTTCCTGCGTCTTTCCATCATGACCCTCCCACTAAAGGAATGACAAATGGAACAGTCTTCCTGCAAGTGGAGAGGGCCAAGACAGTTGACGCAGGATGAGTGGTTATCAGTAATGGATATCTTCTGTCCGCACTGACATCTCTTAAAGCCTGATTTGGCTTTCTCTGACATTTTGAATATATAGTATATGTCCAAAAACACAGTACACTAAAGAAACACACTATATAAATCTCTGTGTAAAAATTTAAAAGTCTATAATAATAATTATAATAAACCAACAGTTTAACTCTAACCTAGTATATTATAGAAAATCCAAAACACAGCACACTGTAATATATATATATATATATAATATATAAGAAGAGTTAAGGCAAAAATTTACAAAGAATTATGTAAAATACTGTCAATCCTGACAGAAAAACCGCAGGCCTTAACTAGTAAAAATTAAACTATCTAATCTACCTAAATACACTCTCAGATAACACTCCTATACTATATTACTTATTTTAAACACTAAGAATTAACTATAAGTCTACTAAATTAAAAGATATAGAAAAAATATAGAAAAATATACTGGCCCGAGCCTCTCATATGCGATCTGCTGCTAGCGGCAAACTAGATCTGTGGGTTAGCACCTGAGGATCATGGGATATTACTGTGCCTCGAGCTTTCTCGAAGATGCGGAGCTGGTGATGCGTCCGACTCGGAGCCGAGGATCGGCTCTGAACCCGTGTGTAAGAACAAACGACGAGATTGAACAATTTCACATTGTGTATTAATTCACACTTTCTTGTTCTGAGAACATTTGAAGTTAACAGCACTAACATTTTAAAAAGTATACCTGATTATTTCTTGATTTGTCTTTAATTCTGATGAGGTTTGTCAATGATTCAGTTGAGAGCTATGTTTTTAAGAAAAGACCAAAGGATGTTTGAAACTTAGTAAGGATGAAAGAGATCAGCTGGAAGAGATGGTCCCCCAGATTCAAGTATTAGGCATAGAAAAGACTTTTTGCCATTAAGTAAAAATTGAGGGTGGGCAGATGTGAACAGCTGGCATTGCTTACAATGAGTTACCCACATCTGAGAGCATGCAGGATTTGGAGTGGATTGAGTTAGTTCCCATTTTCTCCAAAGGATTTTGCTAACATTACCCTACATGTTGTGAGGGCTACACCATTCCAGTCCTCCAGGTAGTGCAACCATCTTCAGGAGTTTCTCCTTTTCTGGGAAAGGGGACCCAACCCAAATTAGGGATGGATTATAGCAAAGCTTGCTACTGCACATCCTGCAGGTGACATAATTAAAATATTACTAAGTAACTTCCAGATTTTGTACCACCCTCCACCCAAACGTGCAAAAGCAAGCTGCAGAGGAAATCAAAAAACATCAGCATGACCAGTCATGGCACAGGCAAAAGAAAAGCAGTGCCAGCGTGAGATGAAGATGCCAGTCCTTCATCAAAAATATGTGAATAATGGATAGATAGAAAGGCTGAAGTTTAGATGTAAAGGTCGGTACCAAATTATTTTACCAGTATAAGGGGAGAGTGACTGTAGTTTTATTCCAGCATTCGAAAAAGATGTGTAATCAATACCAAACTGACCGAGGGCAATGGCTGGGGTTTTCACATCCTTCAGTCAAGGTTACAGCAATATACACCTTTTCCAAAATGTCATGTGGATTGTTTGAATGATAATAAACATTATTTATTTGTATGATTTAGACTGACTGTTGAAACATACAGAAAAAATTTCAAAAAGCACAGAGGAAAGGCAGATGCTGCTGCAAGTAATTATACTGAAAAAATAAGCCCTTACTTTCATGAGTAGGTACGTGGGTGTCAAGTGACTACTTTCAAAATGCTAGTCAACCTCATGATAAAGGAGCAAGCATTCAGCAATTTGCCTGAGGGTATGAGAATCTCATTGCACATTAGGAGTACAACACTGCTGAGCTGCTAGGGGTCTGAACGGAGATAATAAACCAGCAAGCAAAGGAGAGCAGTATTGCTGGAATTGAATTCATCCACAGACAAACCACGAGAGAGTGAGGGGGAAGGAAGAAGCAGAATTAAATGGATAAAAAAAGCAAAAATAAAAAGTTACATTACTCGAGCCAGGCAGCCTGCCAAAGTGGATGAGACAAGCAGAGCGATTCAAAGGACTGACTGCTGAAGTGGTCTCAGTGTGCATAACATGCATACTTAGTTTTGTTTTACATCTGGGATTTTGGAAGGGTGATCCACAGATAGCAAATCAGATTAGCAACATAAGAAGAGGAACAGGACTGTAAACACTTGGGAAGTCAGTCTAGGATAAACCATACCACAGGATGAAAAAAAATATCATTTACTTCCTCCTTGAGGTAACTGAATTGAATTTTGTTAGTGGAAATGGAAACTGAAAAAAAACAGGCATTGCAAGTGCATTGTCAGGGACAAATCATAACAGAATCAGACAGGAACAGACAGTACAGTTACTGATGTATGTTAGTTTAATGAATATATGTAAAGGTGCAGCTAAAAGGCTGTCAGTCTGTACATGCTAGATCTGTGGTAGGGCAGAAAGCTGAATATAAAGTGTTTTACATGCCTGTTGTCTACTAGTTCCATTAAGACTTTTTGTTAATGTTGTAAAGGGACTTTGGTGTTTCTGTGTGGACTGTGCATTTTCAGAGTTAATGTTAAATTGGGGGAACATTTTCACAATTATCATATGAATGTTGGTATGCCACCATTCCACAGAAGTGCGCTGGGTTACATTACTATGCATGCAAAGTTTATGTTAATCAGTGTCCAGATTTTTGGCCATATGGGCCTTTGTCCAGATTTTTGATGTCTCCAGTTTGAGAGGTATGGAGATGGCTGTAAACCATTCTGTAACATTGGCCAATAGTTACCAGCTGACAAGATCATAGAAAGACAGGGAAAGGCTGAATTTAAATAACTACTGATGCTATTTCTATGGATGGTGATGCATGGTACTGCTTTTTCAAACTTTTACCCCGAGCTACAGTCTTATTTACAGCTCGACCATTTGGAATTCAAATTTAAACAAGTTGAGAAATGCAAGCCACCGATGCCATCAAGGCCAATTTGCAAGGACAGTAAGCCTTGGTCCCCTTTGCTTGTTTATGTACCATATGACTGTAGTGTTGTCTGTAAATACCCTGAGGGGGCCTGGAGTCCAAAGATGATTCAAGGACTGGAGAGTCAGAATCAGAGCCCTCATATCTTTGATATTTATTTTGTCTTTCCTCTTTCTGGTAGACCAAACCCCCTGGATCTTGATACTGTTGGAACAAGCGCCCCCTGCCAGGTCTGAAGCATCCATGTGAAGCTATTGGCAAGAAGGAGTAACCAAAAAGTGTACTCCAGAACTGAGGCAGTGCTGAAGCCAAACTGACTTGAGGTACCACTGTAGCTTGCTCATGTGGAATCTAGCATAAGGAAGCATAGGAATATTTGACACCCTGAACTCCAGGGCTGTCATTTGCAAAGGGAGAAGGTTCTTAAAGAATTCTGTCAGGAAGAGAACCTTGTCTAGAGGAAGGAAAGCTGTCATTTTCACAGTGTTGATCCTGCCCCCTGGGAAGATCAGGTTTTTGGACAAAGTCTAAACACTCTTTTTAAGTTCAAAGTGAATCTGAGACTGAGGAGAAGGTTCATTATCAAGTCCAGATACTTCATAACAGAGCTTTGTGGAGGAGCCTGGAGAAGAAAACTGTCGAAATAAGGGAAAATATGGATTCCTGGAAGTCTACAGAAGGCTATGACAGGAGATAGCCACTTTGTGAATACCCTAGGAACTGTAAAAAGGCTGAAGGCTAAAGCAGAAAATGTGATGTCAAAACAGAATCTGAAGTAGTTCCTTAAAAAAGGATGGATAGGGATGTGCAAGTAAGCATTCTTCGAATTGAAGGTCACTAGAAAGACCTGTGAGAGGGTTATAGGGAACAGAGCCTGTAAAGTTAAGATTTTGAAACTTGACAAATTGAGAAAGGTGCTGAGAAAGGATAGCTCCAGAACTGGTCTACATGAGCTCTCTTTTCTGAGGACTAGGAACATTCTGGAGTAAAAACCTTGCCATACTAGCACTAGAAAGTCATATAAAAGAGAAACAACTACAGGCAACTAATTTTTAGAAGGTTGAGTTATTCCAGAGAAAGGGGATGAGACTTCCAAGACATTCATCTCAACAATAGAAAGAATCCACGTGACTGTAATGATTTCCATCCAGACTAGAAAAGATAGTCTCTGGGATAGGGGAACCTAGATATGGGAAGGGGAAGAGAAGGTAAAAGGGGATAGTGATAAGGTTATGGGTTTATCAGGAAAGGAAGTTTAGATCCCTTGTTATCATGTCCTGATTTTGTCTTGAAATCTCCTCTTATTAGTCATTTTGCCTAATTGGGGTTGTTTTCGATTTCTTCTGACAAAAGGGCCTGTTTCAAGAGGATATTTTTTTCTGGAACTTGGGCACAGGGGAAAGGAAATTCTGCTTCAAGTCTTGTATAACTTTCCCTTTTTCCTGTAAAGTCTTAATCAAATCCACAGCTGCAGATCCGAACAGAAAATGTCCAGACGAGAATCAAACCATTTTGGCCTTGACATCTCCTAGACGGGATTGAATCTTTAACCAGGGGTACCTGAAAACTACAGACCCTGATTCAGGTGCTCTAGAAGATGCATTAGTAGCGCTATAGCTGCATTTGGTGGAGTGTCTGGCCACCTGAGGGGCAGAATTAAGCAGAGTTAGAACAGAAGACTTATTGTCTGACTCTGACATGGCATTGATAACTTCCACCATGGTAGACAGGATAGATGGTACCTTGTCATATGGGTGTGACAGTTAGCATCTTTAAAGGCCAAGGTAGCAGACATACAAATCTTTTACTATACTTATCTACCATGGCCCTGCTATCTTTATCTGTAGGCAACATATTAAGATATGTCAAAAGTTTGGTGGGTTACTCCGTAGAAAGTGAAATCACTGCAGGATCAGAAGAGCGATTTTTAGAAAGATACTTTGAACTTCAGGAAACTTGTACAACCTGTATGGTTTCTTAGGAGCAGGAGGTTCATATTCTGGATTCAGAGAAACATTAGTGAAGGCATCCAGAAGGGCTTCCAGGACAGGAGGAACAGTAGAGGGCTTAGGAGTGCCCATGTCCAAATGGACATATCTCTGTTGTACATTAGTGATCTTGGTGTCTTCCCATTTACAATGTTCCATCATTCTCACCACTGTAACTCTGAAAAAAAGCTCTTGCAAGGGAGAGTTAGGAGAAAGAGCATTATCTTCATCAGAAGCCACAGCCAGGGGAGAGTATATCTGTGAAGAATGAGCAAGAGAATCCTCATATGAATCCAGATCTTTCTCCACAGACAGACAACTCCTCTGTCTGTTAAGAGGGAGAGATGAAGAAAGTATAGGAGTAAGCACGGGTGGTTTGAAAGACATAAGGGCTTTAAATAGCCCCTGAGTAAAGTCTTGGCATACTTTTTCTGTATTTTTCAACACTTGAGGGGAAGGAGGAGAATGCTAGTCTTTTGCATTTTCTTTGTTGGGATATCTGCCTAAACATAATGTAGAGGATCAGAGCCCTGTCAGACTTCTATCAGAAATCCAGGTACTTTGTCTCTAAATAAAATTTGAGGAATACCTCCTCCAGTCACTCAGAGATACCAGCCAGGTTTCCCCCTTCCCATTTCCAGCAGATATTGGACCAGCCATAGTGAATTTGTGAAGGGCTACCCCATATTGGCCTCCAACAGGGACCAGCAGTAACAGTAACAGTAAACTTTATTGTCATTCAGGCCACACACAAAAAAATGCACAGTTGAATGAAATTACATTTCTCCAAGCTCATATACATGTAAACAAGCACATATACAACATGAACACAAATAAATGCACAAAAACACAACAACAGCATAAGTCCAAGCCAACCGAAGGCACAGAAAGTTTCATCAACTATGCACAGTTTATTCATGGTCACACTGACTGCATCTGACCACTCCCTTCACACTGCCACTAGCTCCATTTCAACACCAACAAACATCCAAAAGTCTCAGTCAGGCTCCTTCCAACCAACAGAACCTCAAACTCCAGATTTTAACAGTCTGACATAGTTGGGTCTTCCGCTACCTTCATCCATCACCACTGTCATCACCAGAAGGCCCGAACTACCTCAACCAATTCAGCGATCTCCCCACGATCTCCCACACACTTCTCCATCCACACTGCCATTCTCCCATCTCCAACACTAGCAATATCTTCAAAACCAGCCTGGTCCCACCAACCAACAATATCCAGTCTGATTCACTCAGCAGACAAAAGCCAACTGCATCCAGCTACCTGAACGGTCACAACCACCACAATCTCCAGATGCAAGCAATCCGATGATCCAACAGACCACAGCTGCAGACAAACTGCACACCCAATGACTTCAGAATGGACTCCCCAGATGGAAAAAATCCACAACTTTAACACAAAAACACAAAATGCACATTGGGAGCTAGAGAGGCCGCTGCCACATGAGTTGCCACCATCTTAGGTCCACCTAAGCAGTAGGGCAGCCATAGGTACCTGATGGTCTGTGAACTCACCACCAGATGCAACAGAGACATCTGTGTCAGACTGGACAGCAGAAACCTGAAATTTAGTATTATTAGGCTTATTTTTTGGTAATGGCTGAATGTGATGGTGGGAATGCTCAGATGACATTGTGCCATGAGCAAGCTCTTTGAGCCTTTGGTTTTCTAAGTAAATTTTTAAGGATGAGAGATCAATGAGGAGGGTCTTAGGGTCAAAGAACTGACAAATCATATACACTTTATAGTTATGTTCAGTGCTAAGGCAAAACGAACACTTTTTCTGATCAACCTTGTGTGGAATTGCGAGTCCCACAGTCACATTTCCCTCTCTTGGATGACATGTACAAAAATTAAGAGAAGCAGTAAGAAAAGGAAGGGTTCCCAACAGTGTACTTATCTATCCAATGGCTATGTAGCTTTACTAAGTGCATGTATCACAGACTGAAGATGAACTGGCTTTCGGGCTGGTGGCAAAAAAGTCCTGAGGTAATTTGCACACCTGAGTCCCTTATGTACCACCCCCCCCCCCTTCAAGTTTAAGGTATACTTCGAATGCAAGGTGCAAAGAATGCATCCAAGCTTTGGAATTCTGGCTAGACATATGGCTATCCTTGTCAGGATATTCCATCAGTTAGTAATTCTGCAACAGTGATCTTGGAAGGGCATACAATGATTAAGTATAACACCAAGGAAATTGAGCTTATTTCTTCAGAGATCTTTTTACTGCAAAGGGCTATAGTGGCTGATTTATTATTCCCTGTGATTTATTATTCCCTGAACAAATCAATGAACTTAAAGCCCTATAAGCTAGAGTGAATCAAAAGCTGGAGATCAACAGGAAAAGGAAACAGAAGAAACTAACCAGAGATAAAACAATATCATAAACAACAGTCATATCCCAAGTGCCAGAATATGAACATAAATCAAACTTGTTTTTCTGAATTGTCCAAACTTAGGAGATGCTACCATCTTTCCTTCCTCACCAGAGTGAAACAATTGCCAAACAAAGGAGGAACATGCCCACCAATCTATAGCCATGGCAGAGACAAACGTCATCAAAGGCAGAATGTATATTATGCTTTCAGAAACTCTTAAATCAGAAGGAATGCTAAGAAGTAGAACTAGATAGACTTAGATTAACTATTTGTAATGGAAATAGTTTCAGTGTGTTTAACCATACTGACTTAGAATTGCCTGAAACTGCTATGGACTTTCTTATTAAAAGATTTCATTTTGTTCCTGCAAGGAGGATTTTGTTCTTGCATTTGGACCAACAGATGGGTAATCGCAAATTCACCCCTGGCTTCTCATCTGTTGACTTTATGGAAATGGACAGTTTGTAGATGCCCTAAGAAAGTAGCATATACCAAAGTCATTCTAGCCTGTGGGCATTGATAATTGGGAAATTTGGGGTAGGAATGGATAGGCTGAAAAAGGCTCTAGGGCCATTAGTCTAGTAACCTCCTATTTTCCTATGATCCTTTAAGGAGAGCTAAGTTATCTAGTGCACTCACTAAATTGCGGTTATTCACTCATAATTTGAATTTTAAATTATATTTTCACAAGTTAAATTTTTGTGTGCCTTCTAAACAAGTTTTTATTAGGAAAGGTATTTTTATCCACCCTTTCCACCCAAATATTATAATAATTGAACTTGATATAAAAATATGTTATCACAAAGGAGAACTAATTACACAATTACAAAGCAAGAAAAGATGAATATTACTTTTTTAGAGTTTATACAAAATGTACAATATTACAGTAATGAAATCAGATAAGAGTGGGGGTGGTTTTAATGAGTAATATTGATTATGTTAATAAAATGCAGAACATGTTAGATTCAGAATTTTATTCTCCAGTTTCAAAGAATAAGTTGAATAGATCTTACAACAGGTTGGATGATACCTTATATGACTTGCTTATAGATGGAATCATTAAACATTATTTAATGACTTACAAGTTAAAAACACTTTGATACCATCTATATTTAGTATACCAAAGATCCATAAGAACGAAAAGCATCCCCCTTAAGACCAATAGTATCAACAGTCAGAGGGAAAATGGAACCCCTGGCCATTTATATTGACATGAAACTGAAGGGAGAACTTGACTGTTTCCCTGAAGTGTTAAGGGATTCATGGTATTTTTTTGGATAAGTTAAGATCAATAGAGTGTTGTGATGAACTTATCATGGTAACCATTGATATTAAGGACTTATTTACTGTAATTCCACACACAAGTGATGGAATGGTTTAGAGATATATTACTGCATACCAAGATACTTAAAGCAGCCGATATGAAGCGGTATGTACATTGTTGGAATCAGTAATTAAAAATAACTGCTACTTTCAGGGTGAAATCTAGCTTCAGGTTAGGGACGTTGCCATGAGTGGAGCCAAGCACCCTATACACCAGTTTTATCTTTTGTCAGTGAGAACATTTACATGTTAAATCTTGTGATTATAGAAAAGATGTACAAGTTCACTTCAGGTTTTTGGGTGACTTTTTTCGTTTGTGAAAAGGTAATGTTAATGAATTAATGTATTTTTATTCCTTCCTTAATACATCATTTCTAAAGTTCATGATGAACTGGTTAGATATGACTATTAACTTCCTAGATGTAATTATTATACTTGGCAAAAACAATAAAGTATTTGTATCCAACTTATGCATGAAAGAAACCTATTCCAACACACTACCTCATTACATACATACATACATACATACATACATACAACTATTTCAAGCACGGACATGAATGCCCTTCTAGCTTGCCAATATACCAAAACAGTTGTTCCCATAATACGTGTCCAGGCTGTTTTTAAACATATCTAAACTAGTACTTGCTTTAATGCAATTTGGTAGGGTGTTCCATATATCAGCTACTCTGTCAGAGAACCGATTAGTACATTTCTCATTCCTTTAGAATCTTCTACAGAGGTTGTCCGATGATTCTCTTGTACTTTTTGATAACCCCAAACATTCCCAAAGGTAGTTGTTTCTAAATGCCCTATATACCTCAATAAGCTCTCTTGGATATTTGTAAGAGACACTGTACAAGTTCAGATATTTTAGTCTTTCATAATATCTTAAATTTTCACATCCATGGATGTCCTTGGTATATTTCAGCTGTACTCTTTCCAGTTTACTCATGCTTGTTTTCTTATAGGGTTTCCATACTGTTATTCCATACTCAAGTTTGGGTCTAATGTAACTAACAAACAATGACTTTATCATTTTTGATTTCTTAGACTTTATAAATCTTTTTATACAACCTATAGTTCTATAACTTTCATTAACTAATTGGTTGATATGATTAGAAAAACTCATAGCTAGATCTACCCATATACTAGGTCCTTAAATGAGTCAACAGTTTCAATCACTGCGTGCTGTATTAAATATTCACCTTTCAGTTTATGTCTCCCAAATCTCATATGCTTAGTTTTACATGTATTTATGGTAAATTTAGTGAAGTTATTTTGCAGACATGCCTTATCTGTAACACATGTAATCAGTTTACCCAATTTCAGGTTGTCTGCATATAGACTGTAGAACACCTCAGATGAAAAACGTTAGGTCCGAAAGATACAGTCTAAACAAGTAAGGGCCAAGGACAGAGCCCTGTGGGACACCCTGACTGAAACCAAGGATTTCACCTGTCCAGTTGCTGCATGATACTTACCATGTCCTATTTGTAAGCCATGCAACTATTCATCTTATCAACAGTACATCAATACTTAGTTGTACTAATTTATTGATCAGTGTTTTGTGTGAATGCTGAAGTTAAATCTATATAAATTACATCACAGCACAATTTTTCTTTCATAGCTGTTGTTATATTGTTATAGAACATGATGTTACAGGTGGTAATAGATCTATTTTCAACATATGCATGCTGATATATGGTTTCAAGTCCCAACCTATCCAATTCTGACAATAACTTATCCAATATTACCTTCTCCATTATTTTTCCACAACATGAAAGTAGACTTAAGGGTCTATATGAGGGATACATACTAATGAACAAGCGTCAGTTTCACCAAAAGTGAAACCGCCGATCATACATTTGCGAAAGTGCTTTTCACCGAAAAAGCACTTTCACGAAAGTATGATAAGATATAGGGAAAATCAGGGGGGAGTGTCTGTTGCTGAAATCGGAGTACAGTGGGGATAAGGGAATATTCCCTTTTCCCCCCTGTAGTGCAATCTCGAAGTGAGAATATAAAAGTAGGGGGGTGTGGGGGGTACAGGGGGGCTTGCCCCCCTGAGTAACCATTAGTTATGTGTTTTTTTTTGTGTGTTTATTTTGGGGACTTTAGCAAAAGCACTTTTTTGGTTAAAAGTGCTTTCACTAAAGTGTGTTTGATGAATGTGGATTCAGACTATTGAACTTTCGTTCAATAGCCCTAGATCCCTATATGACTCTGGGTTTCTCCTACTCCCCTTTCCCTTAAAGACAGGTTTAATAAAGATCATGTCTCCAATCTTGAGGAATATCCCCATATTTAAATGGCAGAATCATTCAGCAACAAAATAACATTTATAACTCCATTATCACTGCACATCAATGGTGGTAAAACCTGACTTGAAGTAACAGTAATTTCTTTAGGAACACGAACAATGGAATCATAGATAAACCATCCCCCACTCTGGAATCATAGATAAACTTACTAAGCTGGGCATAAATCCCTACGTCACTCGATGGGTTGCCAACTGGCTTACTGACAGAACCCACACTGTAAAAGTAGCCGACTCCAAATCCAGCTCTAGACAAGTGAAAAGTGGAGTACCTCAGGTGCTGGGGCCGCTCTTATTTGGCATCTACTTCTCTGAAGTACAGGTCAACACTGAGGGACTCTGGCTAACAAAGTTCACAGATGACTGCAAACTGGGAGCCATTATTGAATCCCCAAACGATGTGGATATTCTACAAAAGGGCATTACAGAAACAGATGCTTGGTGCCAGAGCTGTGGGCTCAAGCTCAATGCCAAGAAGTGTATAGTTATCCCCTCTGAGAAAAAACATGTACCCATGAATTGCCACATAGGTGGCAGTACAATAAACACCGAAAGTGTGATAAGAGACTTAGGAACACAGGTGGACAGTGGTCTCACCTTCGATAAGCACATCGCCACAACAGTCAGGAAATCCTTCTATGTGGCATACCTCATCACTATGGGCTTTTCATCCAGAAAAAAGGAGGTCAATGTCCCACTGTACTCATCCCTCATTAAACCCATCATAGAGTACAACGCCCCATTTGGTATTTACCTCACAAGACATCTGCAACAACCAGAAAGGCCGCAGCAACACCTCACTAAAAGAATCACAGGCCTAAAGCAGATGCCATATGCTGACCGACTAAAAAAAACTCCAGCTATACTCTGTCGCATATCGTCTGCTCAGAGGCGATCTCTGCTTAACATACAAGGCCATGTTAAACCCAGAGCTGCTGGACATGTTGCACTTAAAGAAATCCCAATCCATCAGAGCCACACGTTCCAGGGACCTAAACCTTGTTATCACAATGAACAAAACATGGTGGAGGGATAGGTTTCTGACCCAGAGACTCCCCATACTCTGGAATAGACTGCCCATACATGTCAAGCAGAGCGCCTCCTTGGCCCTCTTCAAAAGGAACCTTGACGACTGGATGGGAGATAGGAAATTTACCCTGGGGATCACATCAGTCACCCTGCTAGACAGGGGTCCAGGGAAGTAAATATTGTGGGAAGAAATAGCCAGGGAATTGTTATGGCTAGGCTTGTATAGGCCCTAGGGCTGATAACCTAGTACCAACCTATGAAGCTATGAACCTATGTCTAGCATGTTCCGGTGCCCCTGGTAGTTTTTTTTACAATCTGAAGCAATTGCTGTTTCTGAATATATGCTATGAATAATGTCCTTACTAATGTTATTGAATCAATATTATTCCAGTAAGTTTCTGGTAAATTTAAATCCCCAGCAAAAATTATTCTTCCCTCCTGTGTTTCATGCAAGAAATGTATGAATCCTCTAGGTCATCTACACTTGCCTTTGGTGGTCTATACACTCCAACAACTGTTATATGTTCCAGGGTTGTCTTTATTGTCACAGTTACACAGTCTATAGTATTGGGGTTATCACTGAACATGTAATAATCACAGGTCTCATAACTGTCTTTAATCCCTATCATAACACCTCCACCTGATTTTTTTGTTAGAATGTCTGTTACAGTAAAAACATTTATACCCTGACAGAACTGGCTTCCAGTCATTGTTTTTTAACCATATGTCACAAACAATGACAACATTAGTCTTGTAGTAAGGTAGCAAATTTTCCAATAAAAAAACGTTATTATTAATGCTCCTAGCATTAACAACCATCAGAGATGCATCAAATGTTGCTATCTGTGAACTGTTACATTTCTGATCCGGCAAAAATCCTGCCTAGTGTTTGTCAAATATTGCAAAATATCTGCTGCAAAAATTATCTTCCCTGATCTTGACAAATGCACATCATCCTGTCTGAACACATGTGCCCAAGACTAGGCTTGGATGCTCTACACATTTCCATTTTTTTAAAACAGGACATTTTTTCCATGTAGGTATTTACCCAAAAATCTTTTCATTCACGATGACCTGACTATCCTTTCTACAGGCGATTTGTGAAAAATATGTCCTAACACCAGTACAAGTTATACTATCTAAGAGAACTGTCATTTCCCTACTAAGAGTCAGAGAATCCTTGCAGATGACATCATTTGTACCGACATGAATAAAAACGGATCCATACTTCCTTACATTAAGGTGTTTCAAGGCTTGTCTCACATCTTCAGTTTTTGCTCCTGGCAAGCATAACACTATTTGATGTTCATTATCATCTCTGCAAATATAAGCATCAGTTCCTCTAATAACTGAATCTCCAATTACAAGAATACCATTGCTGACCACCTCTGAAGACGCTTTAGCTTCTAATACAGTAATATATGCTTTCTTAATTGTTACAAAGGATTGATCTTTGTCACCATTATTCTATTAATCCAACTGCTTTCATTGTGTATTAAATTCTCATCCAGCTGGCATTGTAAATCCATAGCTTGAGCCATGTAGTCACCATCTGTCTTTCTCTTCTTTTTTCATACAGTCATCTTCTTCAATTCTTCCACATTCAGTTTTGATTTCTTCCTTTTCAACTGCCCCTTCCCTCTTTGTTCTACCTTTGATTTTGGAAAAATGATGCATTTTTCTGTAGACTGAAGGTTTTCTGATAGAAAAATATTATCATTCCCTGTAATCTGTGTTACATAAGGCAGTGTCCTTTAAGTACACATTGGCCGAGATTCACTAATCCTCCATGTAAATCTAAATAAGTCTTACTCGGAAACTGTAGCCTAAGAGGATGATGTCAGCGCACCATGCATATTCATGAGGGCACGCTGACTCAACTCTAAGGCTAACATGGAGCATGCACGAGTGCAGGGGGCGTGTCAGACTGCCAAGCAGTCCAAAAATCCACACCCCTGCAAGTCTCTCAATTTGCTAATGTCAAATGAAATGAGCAAGTCCGCTCAAATGTGTACATACCCAACACTACACTCCCCCACATTCTAAATCCCTGTACAATTCTAAAATGTAAAACTTTCCTCTTTTTTTTTTTGTTTTATTGTTCCCGATATAGCTGCCCGTATTTGGTGTGTTTGCGCGGGTTTGCCCATTGCTTAGCTACAGTTAGCAGTTTAGAGATCGAAGAGGATAATAAGAAACTTATATACAAATTAAGCCAAATAGCAATAGTGTAGTGGTAGAGCCTTTGCACAAAGAGGAGGCATTCCTGGTTTGAGTCCCACCATTCCCCTTTCTATTTTCTGTAGGAAACCGGTATAGAAAAATAATTCCTGACATTTATCTTTTAAATTTTAGTAAAAAGCATTGAAATGGCCTATGTAGTAGTGAACGATATTTTACATATATATATAAGAAGGTAAATTGGTTATGCATACTGATGAATGCATAAGTAACATATCTTAAGCAATGTGAAGCACTGCTAAGCAAAGTTTACCAGTATTAAGCACATTTAAGTATAAATGCTCATAGCTTAGCACTGCTTTAATTAGTGCAATGGCTTTGCGCAGAGCTGCGCATCGTGCCAACTAACACAAACAAGACATGTTTGCGTGTAGCTGTGCACTGCGCTAACTAGCGCAACGTCGGGCAATGTCGAGCAACGTTGAGCAACGTCGAGCAACGTAGAACAACGTCGAGCAACTTTGGGCAAAGTTGAGCAAAGTTGGCTAAACACAGCTACACCCCCTAGCCGGTCTGGCCAGTAGTAAAATAAGATGAAACAAACCACAAGAACAGGATACAGGATACAAAGAATTTATTCCGGTACCTCGGCTTAACAACCTTCAAAGGAATAAACATCAAGCCACCAGGTGCATTTTATATACTGGTAGATGTTTTTGAAGAGTACTCTACATAGTTTGAATCATCCATATGTGGCAGCAGTACGTATCTATGCACAGATGCCCTGCATAACTACTGCCATGGAGAAATCAGTGTGTAGCTGTGTGCAGTGGGATATGACTGTGACATATGTAGTTCAGCATTAAATGTCAAACATCTGATCCATGTTATCTGTGTTCTGTACAGTAGTGTGTACAATGTCTGTTTGGGGGAGTAGCGCATACAGTTATATAAACATGGATGTGACAGAGTAACAAATGCATGATACTCATATTAACGTGTATCTTAGCATTGGCAACAGCTGTACCAAGCTAGTATGCTAATCTAGCATTTGCAGCTATATATACACCCTCTAATATTACTGTGTGCTCACATGTGACACCTGTTCATGTTGCAGCAAGGCCCAACAGGTCAGCCGTGAGGTACACGGACTTACAACAGTGTGGTCCTTGTGTGTGTACGGCACACACATACAGAGAGATCTGTCTGTGTCAGATATATTAGCATCTGTACATGTGCATAGAGCAAGAGACATACTGCAACTGTTTGTGAAAGGTGGACATATATATGTTGTTGAAGGTTGTTATGTGCATATTTCTATGTAGGTTGCAGTGTGTGGCAAACAAGACAGCATACAGTGCTGGTATATGACATGTGGTGGTTAAACGCTGTGGGTATGATTTGTCAGGTTTGCAGTGTTGCAGCCAATGAGGACTGCTAAAGCTACATGGGCTGAGAACACCTTCAATGCATTCCGCACAACACTGTGCAATATTATGACATAACTGTATACCTCACGACCTTCGCATAATTGATATTCCCCCATGTATGTATACCGATGGATGTTTATATGTATGTGTGTGTGTGTGTGTATATATATATATATATATATATATATATATATATATATATATATATATATATATATATATATATACTAGCTGTACCCGGCCACGCATTGCTGTGGATCAGTCTGGTTAAATGGAAAAGAAAGAAAAGAGAAAGCACACGTTTCTAATATGTTTAATTTCACAATGCTTGTGGGTATACAATATTTTTTGTTGTTCCATTCTCTGTGCAGATATAGAGATTGTCTGGTTTGCCGACTCTAGAACACGCAACATATAATTGTCCATGTGAGAAGCAATCTGTGTGTAGATCTAAACCGCACAATTCTAAAGACTGGCCCTGAGCTTTGTTGATGGTGATTGCAAATGCCAATCGAATTGGGAATTGCAATCTCTTAAATTGAAATGGCATATCTGTTGGAATCATAGGAATGCGAGGAATGAGGACATCTTCACCTTTGAAAGGTCCTGTCAAGACTGTTGCTTCTATGACGTTGCTCATTAATTTTTTTACTGCAAGCCGCGTGCCGTTGCAAAGCTTTGGCTGGTTGATATTTCGCAACATTATAATTGGCACACTGATTTTCAATTGCAGTACATGCAGTGGCATCCCTGACAGATCGAGTGAATTCAAAAATTCTGTTGGATAATTAACTGCTTCATCTGCTACCACAACAGTGTCGACGGACTTGTATGTGACTGTCTCGCTTTGAATGTTAGACTGAATAATATTGTTAAGTTTGTAGATGTCTTTGTTCTTGGCCACAAGAATAGCTTGTTCAGTCAGCCAATCGTGATTATTATAATTGGTTTGAATATTGGGAAATACTTTTTCAACCAATTCTTCTTCTTTTGACGTCAATAAATTGCAGAAGATATGAGGCAATGAAATTCGTCCTGAGGTCAGATCAACCGGCACCTTTCCGTTCCCAATTTCCAGCAATTGATGTGAGAATATCTCAGCTGATCGATCATTTTGCAGCTGGACACGCATATTTGTAGTTAATTTTAATGTTTTTATGTGTCGCCACAAAGTAGAGTATTTCTGGCAAGCATTTATTTCATCCGCTGGTGTCGATCGAGGAGAACGAAGCAGATCTGAAGCTGCAGAACACGATCGCCGTGCTCACAACTGTGCATCCTCAGGTCTGGCTGCACGTTGCTCTGCTGCTTCCTCGGCACATATTTGAGCCATTCTTTGTCGGTTTCGCTTGTTCGCTGATGCCCATTCTTCCTCAGTTTGATTTACAATTACTCGTCGCACTGCTTATGCTCCGTGAGTACGACGACCTAAGTTTGATCTTCTGCGAGGCATTATTTGAATGAGCTAAAGCAGACTGATTGCACTGAAAAAGAAGAAAGAAAGTTATAATAAAAACATATAAAATTGCATCCATAGTAGATATATAAAAACGTGCGCGTATTCGAATGCAACGTGTGACATCTATATAATAGTAGGTATATAAAAACACGAGCATATTCGAATGCAACATTGTGTGAAAATTTTAAAGCAATCAGTGAAGTACTTTCAGAGATTTAAGATTTTGAACAAACGAACATTTTATATATATATATATATATATATATATATATATATAGAGAGAGAGAGAGAGGGTCATATTTACTGCAACAGATGCCCGGTGACACAGCCATGGACTCAAGCTCAATGTTGACACTGCATTGGCATCCCTTCTTGCAAAAACTCTGTACCCATTAACTACCACATAGGTGATAGTCTACTTAACACCGGAGGTGTGATAAGGGACCATGAGACACAGGTGGACAGTAGTCTCCCCTTTGATAATCACAGTGCCAAACTAGTCATGTAATCTGTCTATGTGGCACACGTCATCACAAAAGGCGTGTCATCCAGGGAAATATAGGTCAGTGTTCCCCTCTACTCAACACACATAAAACCCATTATAGAGTACAATGCTCCATGTGGTATGTACCTCACAAGATATCTACAACAACTGGAAAGGACACAGACATACCTCACAAAGAGTAATACCTGCCTCAAACAGATGCCCTATGCAGACTGTCTCACAAAACCGCAGCTAGACTGTGTTGCATACCGCCTACCCAGAGGTGACCTCTGCCTAACATACAAAGCTATGTCAAACCCAGAGCTGTTGGACATGCTCCACATAAACAGATCACAATCCCTATGAGCTACACACTCTAGGGACCTAAACCTTGTCACCTCAATAAAGAGCACATGCTGGAGGGATAGATTCCTATCTCAGAGACATCCCATACTCTGGAACAAACCACCTAGCAATAGCAAACAAAGCTCCTAATTAGCAGTCATCATAAATAATCTGATGATTGTATGGGAGATAGGAAATACACCCCGGGAATCACCTCTGTGGCTCTGCTTGACAGGGCCACGTGAAATGAAATTACCTGTGTGTCAAAGGCCAGGGTAGTATATGGCTAGACATCTATAGGCCCTAGGGCCAATAGCCTATTACCTACCTATGAACCGATACACACCCACATGTACTTGTTGCAATAATTGCTATGTGAGGTTGACTGAGTGTGATGGTGAATGTGTTGGTGAATGTGTCAGAGTTCTGTATATGTGTGATAGCTAAGTGGGAAACTGTTTCTGTCATGGTATTATGTGTCCTAGCTGTGATCCCAGCAAAAGATGTGTATGCTATTGCTAGGCAGAAAAAGCAGTATGCCATATGGTCTGACATAGTCCCTTGGTGTCGACTAGAGTGTCCCATTGTAGGCTACAGCAGTACATGTATGCATATTGAGTGTTACTGCTGGTGAATCCAACTCCTGTATGAACTGTTGTACTACCTGAATTTGTATGCCTAAACAGCACAGTATGGTGTATGTCCACATTTCTTGGAACCACTGTTTTGTGTGTTCCCCGTAGTCCTCACAGATTACATACCTCAGGCATAAGGTTTTGTAACTACTGATACACAATACTGTATGGTACACAGGTAAAGGTCATCTGGGTTGCTATACCTTTGTGTCTGGTATGTATGTCTGATGTGTGTGTGGATATGCCTGTACCATGGCCTCGGTCATATGTGAGTTACAGGATATAAGTGCATATCTAGCAACATGTATAGTCTAGTACAGCAGTATGCAACCTATATTAACAAATGTGCACATATGTTGGGCAGGGGTTTGCCATCATTGACTAGTGTGGTATACTAGTAATACTGTAACTGGACTTTACAATCATTGCAATGGATTACATGTTTCGTTATGCATTAGCTTGATATATACCTCCTGTGGTTAGGTGGTGCATTGTGTCGCATACAGGGTGCCATGTACTGTTGTATAGTCTTACATACTGGTTTATCTTTGTTGCTGTGCAAAGCATGGTTTGATATATAGAGTGTGCCAGGCACTGTCAGGCAGTTGTGGGTTGAGCACTGATATGTGGTATTGAAAGTGTGTATCCTCTGACAGCCAATAGGTTGCTATATATGGCAGTTAATTGATATCTGTACTTTAGAATGTTGTGTGCCACATGACTTGCTCACACATATTGTTTCATTGTCTTCCAGGGTCATGGCCCACCATTGTAATGCCTCATATAGCCCAACAAAGGAGGAACTGATTACAACCAGCTTGGTTCAGCACTATGCCCTGCTGTTCTCAAGAACCAGCCAGGATCAGCATGAGCGGACTGCACTGTGGCAAGATCTTGTCTGTAGGGTAAATGACATAGGCATGCATAACCAGACATATGAGCAGGTACACCATCACTGCAGTGATTTAATTAGACATTTCCTGCAGCATGCGTCTGATATCCATAGACAACAGCTTGCCACAGGTGGTGAGGTAGCCATCCATCCCCCCCCTCACCAGAGTGGAGGAGCTGCTACTGAGCCAGGTGGCTCCTGGCCAACAACAACAACTAACATGTATCATCGTGGAGGCCGGAGCCACCCAGAAAGTTGACACTGAGCATGCAGGTAACATGGTATAGCTGTAGACTACTGTTACCTCTACTGGTAGATCATGCTTATGTGAGATGTGTACTGTGTAGTTAGAAGATGTGGTGCCTAGTGTTGTGCACTACTAATAATTAGGAATATAATCTGCAGGCCTGTGACTGTCAACCGTTGTACTACTGTAAGATTGCAAACACACAGTAGCAATGCCACAGTTGTTGCCACTGACAAACTGTCTCATATCCTTGTAGGTCCCTCTGGTGTGACAGCAAGGCAGCAGACCCACGCTAGTGAGTGTGTTCTACATTTAATATTGCTAATTAAATGTGCATGTCATAGGTGAGGTGTAGGCCATGTACACGTCACACACCTGCGCATATGCATGCTGTGCATGTTTGCTGTGAGACTATGCACATCTCAGTAACATGAGTAGCTGCCTCAAACACATGCAATACACAGAGCATTCCACACAATTGTGGCAACACTGTAGTGGACATTGGATAGGCAGAGGTGATACACATGCACACAACATACACAACTGTGTCATATGCAGTACACGTTAACATGCTACACATGGCGTATTCAGACACCTGCTGTAAGGTCACACTCCAGTATCCCAAATGTCATCCACACAGCACACATAATATACCTGAGGGGTAGAAGCCTCTCATGTGGCTGTGCGACACTCTTCAACACATAACACATTCATGTTAGGCAATGCCCCCTATTGGGCACCTTACAAACCCATGTAACAACTGGCTGTGAAATGGTGAATGTAGCCATGGTACTGCAGTCCAGGTACAGCATGCTATGTGCCGGTCTGGCATACATTAGTAGCCTTGAGTGACCACATGATGCTGCATGATGATGGCTCATGGTACTAGACCCCATCCAGTTACAGTGACCACAGTACTACACATAGCATTAATTGCTATGCACCTCAATGTTGTGTGTGTGCAAACATATGCACCTATACACAATATGCATAGCAATCACCATTTGTACAAAGTGAGACACATATGTCTTGTAATGCTATTGAGTGTATAGGTCACATGGCACACATTGTGTATGTGTGATGTTTAATGTTACAGTTGTGTTGTAGCATGCCATGTCATGGCTGGCACTGGCATGTCCACAATATATCCTACACTCACCATAACCACTGTACAATGGCTATGTTGAGCAATGGTATTCCATCAGGTATACATGCACCACTCATCCTGTGTGTATACATAGCATGCATGTGCTAAACCTGTGTCCACAATTATCTGCTAAAGACACAGATGCTCTAATCAGAAATGGATATCTATGTGACATACAGATACACATCCAGCCATGGTATGTATACCTGTGAGTGATGCTGCACAGGACATTGCAGAGCTTTTAATACTTGCACAGCAATGTTGTGTCCATGTACACATTGCGTTCCAGGGTGAGGCCAATCCATGAACAACAACACACATGCATCAAAGCCATGTATGCTGTTATTAGCAAGGGCTGTCTACACTCGCACTGCATGCTGTTGAGCAACACACGTCCTGCATGCTGACACATGTGATATAAATGTTTGGCTTGTGATACTGTACCCCACCATCACCCGCTATTATGTTCTGGATTGCTGGTGGTGTGTGTGTGTGTGTGTGTGTGTGTGTGTGTGTGTGTGTGTGTGTGTGTGTGTGTGTATGTGTGTTTGTTTTAGTGAGGAGTGTATTTGTGTGCATGTGTGCATGTGTGCATGTGTTCATGTGTGCATGTGTTCATGTGTTCATGTGTGCATGTGTGCATGTGTTCATGTGTGCATGTGTGCATGTGTTCATCTGTTCATGTGTGCATGTGTGCATGTGTTCATGTGTTCATGTGTTCATGTGTGCATGTGTGCATGTGTTCATGTGTTCATGTGTGCATGTGTGCATGTGTTCATGTGTTCATGTGTGCATGTGTGCCGACATCATGTACAGGTCGTAAAGTGTATTTCCTGTCTTCCACTCACAGGTGCTGAGTTTGGGCTGGTTCACTGCAGCAGGGAAACTGATGCCACTGAGCAAAATAGTGATAATGATGATAGGTGTGTTGAGGCACAGGCATGTTTGCCAGGGTCTGTCGTTGGGCCACCAATCGACAGTACACAAGTGTCCACCCCATCCATGCACACAGTCATACTGCCAATACATCCATCACCAATGCCCTTAGCTGAGGGACACTGTACAGTCGGCATTGGCCAGGATAGTGTGGTATCTATGGCACATGCATCCCGACACAGCAGCCATACCCAGATGTCTGGAAAGGTACCACATAGGCAAATGTCCAGGGGTTCTCCTCTGAGCACTGCTGCTCATCATGCCACTGGCAGACGTGCCACAGGTCTTACAATCTCAGGCATGTTCCAGGCTGTCATGGAGGCACAGGCACGTATGGAACGGTACACCAGACAGGGACTAAGGGCACAGAGGGCACATAACGCCACCGTAATTGACAGTATCCATGACCTAGCAGGTGCCATCCGTAATTGCACTAAGGTCACTGATAGACATTGGGATGAGACATTAGATGTCTTCCGCAATGTCATGTCCATGTGTCAGGACAGTGCGGGACGGTTGAGTCATCAACGTGGATGTATTCCAGCAACATCAGCAGCTGGCAGTCACCGTGGATGTCCCTCAAGTCACAGACGCTCCCGCAGTGCCAGTACCAGCCCCAGCAATATTGGGGGTGGGCTGTCCATAAAATGTCCTAGAAGACCATGTGCACATGACTTTGGACAGTTCCAGCAGGGACCTGGGTCCAGTGTACATCCATCTACCTCTGGGGACAGTACCCAGTCTGGCTTAGTACCTGATAGTGTCAGTAGCACCCCTGTCAGGCACAGGTACCGTATCCGTGGCCAGAGATGGTGATCTGTAAAGCCTAGCAGGTACAGTCTGTGGCTGTCCCACAAATACCCATATATGGCAGTCACATGGTGGAACTGTGTGCATGCAGACACACACACACACACACACACACACATAAACCAGACACCTAGGGCTAACACATACCCGCACACATTACATCAACATTGGCCCATAGCAGTACTCTTGGCCCACACACACACACACATGTCAATTGTATGGCTCACTGTAGGCCTCTGTCAAACCAACAACACACCCTCTGCATATGATGAAACCTGTGCCACCTCCTGTCATCTGTAACATTGATGCAGGAACAGGCTACCATGATGCTGATGCACAGGGTGACTTTATAGCAGTATAGCAATGTTAGCATGTTGTCAGCAGTAGAGTGTAATGATATGCTTGAAGGTGTAGCTGAGCAGGCATGATGCATTAAAGCTATGATTGTCAATGTAGTATTGTTTACACCAGGTTTAGTTCCAATAGTGTATTGTCCACCTACGTGCCACTTGGCTGATGTGTGTAGTATTGGCAGCATGTGTTAGACAGTGGACAGTATGTGTGGGATGTGTGTAGCACAGATTTGCAGGTGTACATTTGTGAACATGGTAGAGATGCACTGTCTGCATGTACGTGCATAGTGGACACATGGGCAGGGTGACATGCCCTGTATTACACAGTAATACTCCATAGTTTCTATTGGTGGCCAGTATGCATTGTACTACACACATTTCGGGACTTGACTACACATGTGTGTATGACATGGTGTGACACTGTGCTGTGGGTGATATTGTTTTGCATTCTGGTAGTATACATAACTTCAACAGCCTGACCATAACCAATCGTTAGATGATGTCTTGACAACTGACACACAGATGTAGAACACACAGTAACATTTGGATCCTTCAGGTACTATACTATGCCAGTAACCAGTGGTATTCACCTGCACCCATTACTGAGACCACTCCTGTTTGGCATATAGCTCTCTTAGGTACAAGCAATCACAGTAGGGATATGTCCGTCCACATCTGGTAATGCATACTGTGGCCTATAATGCATTCTCCAGATGACACACACATCCTCCACAAGGGTATCATACAGACAGATACCTGTTGTCAAACCCATGCTGTAAAGCTATAAGCCAACCAAAGCATAGTCATCCAACTTTATGGAACATAGTATCCCCACAGTTCCACATAGGTAGTAGCCACCAACATGAAGAACAGGTACCGATGTGTACATGCAGCCAAGTGTTACTTCATCTCTCCCTTGATAATCACATTTCCAAAGGTATTTTGAAATCCCTTGGTGAATCACATAAGCAATAAGGGGTCTGCATGCATATCCACAAAGGTTGTTGTACACCTATAATGAATAGCCATCACTGACAGACTTTGCTGCGTTTGAACAGGTCTGACATATACCTCGGTCATAAACCCTCACTCACACAATTCAATAGAAACCGTAATGAGTGTGTGTGACATGGATGACCTAGGCCAGGGATCACTGCAGTGACTGGCCTTGTCACAAGCATACAGAAGTGACCTATGGTCTGGAAAGCAGCAGCACACTCTGGCAAAGATGACAGATGTGTTCTTGGAGAAAGCAGGGTTCCCACACATGCAATAACTGAGGTCACATGTATGTATATGTATTTGCCACACAGCTACCTCACATGTGCAATGCACATACTGTTGTCATACTGATATCTCATACAGTAGTAAAAGCAAAACCCACAACACATTGACCAACAGTGTCACACACATAGAACACACACACCAAGTGCAGGATTCAACCCCCTACCTAACTACTTTATTATACTAGAGGAGTATGCATTAACACGACATGCTATACACATTACTATGAGTTCTTTTTTCCACAGGTATATTTGTAGGATGGTGACATCATCAGACTTGACCAAGATTAGTATACCACTTTTAAGGTGTTTCACTACTCTCCAAAAGGGTTGCTCCTCTCCAAGGAGATCACACACACGCACTTGTCAAATGCGGGATTCAAACACCTACCTAACTGGTTTATGATACTACAGGAGTACGCATTTATACAATGCTCTGTACACATTACTGTGAGGTCTCTTTTCCACAGGTATATTTGTAGGATGGTGACATCATCAGACTTAACAAAGATTAGTATACCACTTTTAAGGTGTTTGAGTACTCTCCAAAAAGGCTGCTCTTCTCCAAGGAGATCACACACACAAACTTGTCAAGTGCAGGATTCAAACCACTACCTAACTACGTCATGATACTAGAGGGGTACGCATTAACATGACATGCTATACACATTACTGCGAGTTCTTTTTTCCACAGGTATATTTGTAGGATGGTGACATCATTAGACCTGACAAAGATTAGTATACCACTTTTAAGGTGTTTGAGTACTCTCCAAAATGGTTACTCCTCTCCAAGGAGATTACACACAAACAGGCACATACACACACTTGTCAAGTGCAGGATTCAAGCCCCTACCTAACTGGTTTATGATACTACATCTGTACGCATTTACACGACGTGCGATACACATTACTGTGAGTTCTACTGTCCACAAGTATATTTGTAGGATGGTGACATCATCAGACTAGACAAAATGGGTTACATTAGGTGGGCTACATAGAAGGAATGTCTAAACACTTTGGCCATGTGATCATCAAGGGAGAGTTTACTATCTACCTGTGTCCCCAGGGCTTTAATGACTTTCTCCGTACATACTGGAGTACCACCTATGTGGTAATTTGTTTGCACTTTGTTTTAGCCAAAGGGGATGACTATGCATTCTTTGGCATTCTGATTGAGGGCATTGTTTTGACACCAGGTATCTGTCTCTGTAAGCCCTTCTGAAGGATGTGTGTGTCAGCCGTAGAGTCGATTATGGACCACAGTTAGCAGTCATCTGCAAACCTGTTCAGCCATACTCCTCCTGTGCTTGCCTGTACCTCTGAGCAGTGCCTACTGAACAGGTAGGGTCCCGGGACCAAGACCTGTGGGATGCCATTTGTGACTGGCTTAGATTCGAACATGGCACCCACAACTCTGAACATGTGTGTTTAATCTGTGAGCCACTTGGCCACCCATCCTGTGACATAGCTGTTAATGTTCAAGCTGGTAAGCATGTCCATGATGACAGAGTGGGGAATAGTGCAGAAAGTCCTTAGTGAGGTCCAGGTGGGCTGTGAGGACTACTTTCACCTCCATCTATGTTCTTGGTAACTGTTTGAAATAAGTCAACTATGTTTAGGAGGCAGGATCTGCCTTTAACAAGGCAAGGTTGTGTAGAGTCCAGTGTCTGGAGGTCCCGAATGTCTCTGTTTATGGGTTCCATGACAATTTGCTCAATAGCTTTGTAGACCAGGCTGAGTAGACATATAGGGCAATTGTTTCCAGGTTCTGTTGTGGCACCCCCTTTGTGGAGCTGGATGACTGTTAGTGTATGCCATTCTTTGGGTACATAGCCTGTGGTACGATTGAGTCTGGACAGTGAATGTAGGTGAGGGTGCAGTTCATTTTGGGCCTAGTGTAAGATGCAGCCTGGGACACCATCCAGTCCCATTAATGCTGTGTTCTTGGCTTTGGAGAGGGCTGTCTTTACCTGCATGTCCATGAAGTCTGGGGCTCTGCATCCTTCTGTGATGGACACAGGCCCTTTTGGGGGTGATGGGGGGAAGTTTACACTGAACTTGTCCCCCAGGATGTGGGCAATGAAAGTTGGTTCATTGTATTTCTTGCCATTTGTCAGTAGCTGACAGCATATTTAGAAGTTGACACCTACATGTCTGGTATAGCTACCAAAGGCTTTGTGGTTGTTATTCTTACATTCCTTGGCAATTTGTCTTTAGAAACTGCCCTTGGATTATTTTATGAGCGATCATTGTTTCTTCCTAATAATGATCAGTGATGCCTTTCCTTTAGTGAAGTTGGCTCTATCATGTGTTAGTTTCCTCCTTCTGTTTAGCTTATTTATGGGCAATGACCACCAGATTGTTTTCTTATTTTTGGAGGAGTGCATCTTGGTTTTATTTGTGATGTCTTGATCCATGCATCCTTGTAGATGCTCATAGGATGCACTTGTAAATGATTCGGCAGATTGTATACTATTATCCTATAGCAAGAGGGCTTTGGAACTTTCCAGTTTGGTCTTGTGAAGTGTGCAGTTTGCTTTTGAAAATGTCTTCACAGTGGTTTCATTGACTGGGTGGGGGGGTGGGATGTGGATGTCCAGTGTGATTACTTTATGATCTGATATTACCAGCTAGGGGTTATCTCTTTTGTGGAACACTGATACCCCATAAAATTGCGTAAATTGCAATTAGAGGTGTCCTATTTTAGACAATGTATAACTGACGGCATTATCCCTAAGGGGCTGAGATCTAATTTTTCTCCTTCAAACCTTATTAATAGCAATGTTTTTTTATCGGATTTAAAAATTCTGTTTCAAACACAGGGGATCCAGCTTATGGAGTTACTTGTTAAACACTATGATGTTATGATTACTTGTTTGACTGATGAAATATGTTTGCTTGACTCTGAAATCAAAAATGATGTAGCATTTGCACAAATCAAGTTTGACCATTCACGTATCTTTTCCAGCATTGATACTTATATGGTCAAGCTTAAGGTTAATAAATCTAAGAAACTATACAGAGATAGGGTCGCTTATTCAAAAGATAGAGCCTTTCCCAATTTAAGTTTTAAAACTAATGCTATTAGAGAAGATAGATTAGAACAAACAGAGGTTGAAAACACAGACGGGCAAGGCACTGTGGAAGATGTCTCTAATAACACACGAGTTGAACAACCCCTTCGTAGAAGTAACAGAAATTTAAACAGGGGACAAAACAGAGGGGCTAATAATGATCCACAAACTTCTGGCCCCTCTAATGAAACTAGTGGAAACAACTACAACGTGCATGGTAATTTTTTAGGGAACAAGAACAAACAGAGACAATACAGGGGGAACAGGAATTGGAACTAGTTAGTGATGATATTAGTGATACATCCCCGGTTACTCCAAAAATTGTTTTAAACAAGAAAGGTGATTTTACAATTTATAATTTTTCAGCATTAAATTTGGAATCTGAACTGGTGGAGTTATTAGCGTTGGGCAATACGTTTGTTCCGTCTAAAAAGTGTGACGTAGCTAGGGTGCTATTGGACCTTAAATGCTATGTAAGGAAATTGAATTTGAAACTACTTTTTAGTGGTACTGAATTACCTTCTGAAAACAGGATTAGACTTTCAAGTGTCTTCAACCCGCCAATACACGTGTCACTAAAAATATTTGAGCACGTGTGCGAATTAGATATCAGACACATGGTTGACTCAAATAGAACTAACTTTAACCAGTTTAACATTACTAAAGAACAACTTTCAGCCCTAAACTCTTTGCGTTATGCGGGGGTAAGGGTGATTAAACCTGACAAGGGTGGGGGTTTGGCCATTTTTGAGCAAAACAACTACTGTGAACGCATGTTGAAGGTATTGTCTTCTGTGTCCTACCATAAATCTTCCACCAATGAGATGAACATGAGTTCAAAAAGAATTAGAGGTTACTTCAGAGACCTTTTCATTAATGGTAGAATTGATGAGGACACCTTTAAATATATTGACATCTTGTTTGCTAGAACACCAGTGATGTTTGGAATTCCCAAGGTTCACAAAAACCTTGGGGATCCACCTATGAGAGCTCTCATTGATGGGAGGGCCTCAGTCACCTACCCCTGCTCTAAGTATGTTGACTCGCTTCTTAGAAAATATGTTGAGCAGTTGCCAACTATTTGTAAAGATTCGTGGTCCTTTCTATCTGACATAAACAACTTCAGAGAGATCCAAGGAAATAATTTTCTAACGATAGATGTTGTTGATTTATACACATCTATACCACATTCAGAGGCATGTGAGTGGATCGAACTCCTTTTGATAGAACTTGGTGCTCCGTCTAATGAGATTGATAATATCACGGAACTTCTTGATATTATTCTTACATCCAATTTTTTCATCTTTGAAAGTGAAGTATACATTCAGAAACAAGGGGTAGCTATGGGCTCCCCTTGTGGAGCAGCTGTAGCCAACTTAGTGATGGCATTTTGGGAGAGGAAGTTTGTACTTAGCAATCTGGAGTGGAGTAACAAAATTTCTTTTTACACCCGCTTCCTGGACGATATTTTTCTCCTTTTCAAAGGGAATTCCAGTGAAGCAGATCAATTTGTTACTTACTTGAATAGTACAACTTCCTTCCTAAGGTTTACTTACAGTTTTAATACTGATGTAACTAGCTACTTGGATGTAAAACTATCCAGAAATGGCCAAACTTGTCCACTTAGTTCTGTCATTTATAGGAAAGACACCTATGTTAACTCGTTTCTCCACTTTTCTAGTTCACATCCTCTGAAACAAAAAAGAGCTATTGTGAAAGGACAGCTTGTGAGAGCTGTCCGTATGTGTAGTGAACTAGAAGACTTCCTTTGCGAATGTGAGAATTTGAGAAACTTATTTTCTAATAGGGGTTATCCGCAGGGTCTGATTGATGACTTAATAGTGGAAGTAAGTCACAAAAGATCTAGTGGTTTATACAAACCCCTTTTGTCGCCCATTCCGTCACTTACCTGTGATGAGGTGCCACTCGATGAGCTCAATGTGAGTGCGGATGCTGGTCTTGGCAGTATGGTAAAGGTACCTACTAAAGGGTCTTTATGTAGTTTTATTTCAACATTTAATGTGAATTCTAGTCAAATATGTGACATTCTATATAAGAATTGGGCTTTTATTGCAAACAACAGCTCCCTTCTTGAAAAACTTGGTGAAAAACCACACATTGTTTTTAGACGAGGGCAAAATATCAAGGACCTTCTACACACTAGTTCATTAGGAGTTGCTTCTTCTAGAAATAAGGGGTCTTTTGCTTGTGGTTTTTGTAACTACTGCATTTACATTAAAACAGGTAGTTTTTGTGCAGTAGATGGGAATAAAAAATTTTTTATTAGCCACAGAATAGACTGTAACACCAAGTCTATTATTTATATAGCGTACTGTTCATGTTGTCCTGCCTTCTATATCGGAAAGACCGATAGAAGGTTTAAGGATAGGATATACCAGCATATTTATGCGATCAAAAAAAGAAATAATGAGAACGCATTGGCTAAGCATATTGAGCTATTCCCAGATCACTCTTTCGTATTTATGGGTATAGACCATCTACCAGGGACCGTTAGGGGGGGTCCTGTGTCTTTGAATTTGGAGGTACGTGAGCTTCTTTGGCAGCTCAAGTTGAATGCTTTCAGTACCCCTGGCCTAAACGAAAGCTGTAACATAGCACCTTTTTTGAAACTTAAAGCACACATGAGGTGATACACTTTTTGTATTCACTGTATACACCTTGGGTTTCTTGCTATGTTTATCAGCTTAGTATTAGATATACTTCTTGAGTTGTTGCTTACTTTATTATTTAACCTTCCAGTTCTTAAACTTCTAGTTATGAAACAGTGTACTTTATTTGGTAACCTTATCTCCTTATAGTTTTCACTATTGAGTGAAATATACATAGATATATAAAACACTCACACTGAGTTGGGGTATGAGAACATTAATTTGTTGTTTTATAAATGTACATCCTTTCCTTTTATGTGAGGTTTTAACTCTAAGTGATTTGTGACCTATGAATTGTTTTTGGTTTATTGTTGTTAGGGTAATTTACTATTTGGTACAAATACCTTATTCTTGTATGACATCACAAAACATAAATCATACAGATATTTAAACGGTATTCACACCTATGTTAATTAGTATTTTGATTTTTACTGTCTAGATTATGTGGGAGAGTCCATCGAACCTCACGCCTTTTATGGGTGTACTTAATAATACACACATAGACATGATTTTTATTGTTATAATACAAGCATTTTAATTTAATATAAGCACTACTTGAATGTTTGCATTTGCAGTATTTTTAAACATTTGTAATATACGTAATCAGTCTAGTATGATTACGTATTTTGTATTAGCTATTTAAAGCGCCTTCTCGCGCTATTTTACACCTCTGATGAAGCTTCCTGTTACAGGTCGCGAAAACGCTGGATGCATTTGTGTTTTTATTAAAATTAAGCGTTAAGGATTACGTGTGGCAATACTTCTTCTGGTGTTCTGAACTCTTTGTTGTTACTAGTTTGTTCGTTGCTGTCAGGCTTGTGAGGACATTATGATCTGATATTACCAGCTAGGGGTTATCTCTTTTGTGGAACACTGATACCCCATGTTGGTGATGATCATGTCCAGTATGTTGTCACCTCTAGTGGGCATGGTAACCAGCTGTTCCAGGGTGTTAGAGTTTTTAAACTCTAGGAAACATTGGATAAATGACTTGTACACGAGTAATTCTCCCACTCAATGTTTGGGTAGTTGTAATCTCCTCATATAATGGTGTTTGATAGGACTTTTATATTTTCCACTGTTCTCAGGAATACTGAGTGAGGTTCCTGAGACAAGGTAGGTGATCTGTAGCAGGCTACAATCTGATGAGCAGCTTTGCCCAATGTTAGTTGCACTTGCATGGTCTCCAAGGCCTCATGCTGTGCCACTAACTTGAAGGTGTGGGTATCCACAAGGTAAATGGGTACATCCCTTCCTTTTGTATTTTACTCGTAGTTTTGGGTCCGAAGGTCAGAGGGTTTGTGAGTGTTTTACGTGGAGCTTGTCCAAAAGTTCTGTGTTTGACATAGCTTTGTATCTTAGGCAGTGAACACCTCTGAGTAGGCGATATGCAAGGGAGTACGGATGGAGCATTTTGAGATGGTCTGTGTATGGCATGTATTTCAGGCTGCTAATGCTCTTTGTGAGGTATTGCTGTAGGCTTTCCAGTTGTTGTAGTTGTCTTGTGAGTTACATAGCAAAAGTGGTGTTGTACTCTATTATAGTTCTAGTGAGTGATGATGGGAACAATGTCCTCTTCTATTTTGCATGAGACACATTTTGTGATGAGGTGTGCCACATAGGAGGGTTTCCTGACTACTGTGGGGATGTGATTATCACAGTTGTGTCCACTGTCCACCTGTGACCCAAGGTCTCTTGTCACACTTTCAGTGTTAAGTATACTACCGCCTATGTTGTAGTTCTTGGCTACAGAGTTTTTAACAAAGGGGATGACAATGCACCTTTTGGCATTGAGCTTGAGCCCATGGCTTTGACAACAACCATCTGTCTCAGTGAGGCACTTTTGTAGGATGTCCACATCTTTAGTGTTTACAATTATGGCTTCTAGTTTGCAGTCCTCTGGAAACTTCAGTAGCCACAGACCTTCCATGTTAAAGTTTACTTCAGGGAAGTAGATACTAAACAGGACTAGACACAGGACTGGACCCTGTGGTACTGCACTCGTCACTGGTCCAAAGTCATACTTGGAGTCTGCTACTTTCACAGTGTGTGTTCTGTCAGTAAGCCTGTTGGCAACCCATCTTGTGACATAGCAATTTATACCTAGTTTAGTGGGTTTATCTATATTTCCAGAGTGTGGGGTGGTGTTGTAAGCCGTGGCAGGATCTACATAGGCTGTGCGAACCACCTTACCCTTGTCTACGGTTCTGGTGACTGCTTCAATGTCATCTATCAGGTTTAGGAGACATGATCTGCATTTTACAAACCCAACATGGTTGTGGTCCAGGGTTTGGGGATTACCAATGTAATTTTTTATAAGTTGTATGATGAAACATTCCATGGCCTTGAAGAGCGGGCTCATCAGGCTAATGGGGCGCTAGTTCCTGGGGTCCGTGGTGTCTCCACCCTTGTGTAGTGGGATAACAGTCACTGTGCACCATTCAGCAGGCACAAAGCATGAGATGAGGCTATGACTGCACATGGTATGTCAGTGTGGTGCCTGTTCGTTCTGTGGTTTGTGTAGAACACAGCCTGGGAAGTTATCTGGTCCCATGGCTGCTGTGATACTGGCTTTGGAGAGTGTTTTTTTACCTTTGCAGCCGTGATGACAGCAACTTTGCAGTCTTCCATTATAGAGATGTGCTCTTTCATGGGTCAGAGGGGGTAAAGTTAACACTGATCCTATCTGCCAGGATGTTGGCAATATCAGTTGGGTCTGTATATTTAGTGCCATTGAGCTGTAACTCAGAACAGATCTGAGTGTAACATGACATGGCCTGTCTGTTGGGCAGAGATCTCCTGAGTAGACAGTATGCAACAGAGTACAGATTGGGTTACATTCAGTCTTGTTGCATGGGGCAACTGTTTGAGGCCAGTAATCCTCTTTTTATGGTACTTCAGTGGTCTTTCTGGCTGCTGAACGCACCTAGTCAGATTCATCGCAAGTGTGTTGTGGTACTCTCTGATGGGTCTGATGACTGATGAGTAGTGGGAACCTCCTTTGACCTACATGCACAGACCTTGGCAGTTTGTGTGAACACATAGCATGATTTTCTGACAACTTTGTGAATGTGTTTCTGGAAGTAGAGATGACTATCCACATTTGTCCATAGATCCCTTATTATCACCTCCATATTTAGCATGTGTGTGAGCATGCCCAGTATGACCTTTCAGTATGTTGTTGCCTGACATTTGCTTCGTTTATTTGTATGTGAGCATGCCCAGTATGACCTTTCAGTGTGATGCTGAATGAAATCCGCTACATTTGTTGGAGTGTGTGAGCACGCCCGGTATAGACATTTATACTATATGTGTATGGAAAATCAAGTTGTATTTTTACAGCAGGGCTCACCTTTGTGTCATAGATCAACAGGGATCATGCTGTGCCTGCAGAGCTTCCATGAGACACTTTGCATAGACTTATCAACATTTCTACATACAGGGGGGACAGCTATTCTTTGTACATTTCTACCCGGGGGCACACCTGATTGTTACTGTGGGTGTACATAGGATGAGGGATTCACCTGACACTTATACACATTTGCTATGCCTGCACTGCTATGTACGGTACACCATTTCAGTCTGTACTGTTGCCTATCGTACTGTCTTGAGGTACACTACTGTACAACACATCTTAGCGTCCAATGTCACATATATTAGATTGTGACTTCATAGCCTACACAACCCACATCACACCGCCTGGCCTGATGTTCTCTGTCTGCATAGGCCTGTGGGAGAGGTTACCCATATGCCTCTTTAGGACCATGTTACAGCATTTCTTTGTGTTTGCATTAGTGTACAATTGTCCTGCTGTGTCTGTGCCACTGAAATGCTATCATGGCTTAGTGGTTCAGTACTGTGATTATAGTACACAGTATCCTGGGTTCGAGCCCTGTCACTGCTTTTTATTTTCATGCTGGGCAGAACAGACTGCTTAAGGGACAGTAAAGCTAATATGAGCATGTTTACCTGACTTTGCTCAACTTTGCCCAACCTTGCCCAACATTGCCCAACGTTGCCTGACGTTGCGCTAGTTAGCACATGCAATTTTGTTTACATATACTAAATATTGGTAAAAGCTGCTTAGCACTGCTTTATATTGCTTAAAACATGGCAATCATGCCTCAGGTGGTGCTGCAGGGCTGCTTATGTCGGATGCACATACTATACTCCCTATACATGTTTGGAAACAGGTAGTGTCAAGTTAGGCATCCCTTTTATTTTATATGCGAGTCAGACAGAGGTATAATTTCTAGGGTTCCTACTGAACCAGTGTATGTGCTATGTGTTGCCTCTTTGCCAAGGCCAAGGCATACTGGGCACGCCTCCTTCTGCCTACTGGGGCAGGCTCAGGTTGTTCCTCCTCTGAGTCACGCTGTACCTGTGCAGGCCTTGGCAATGGTGGGGGGGCTGTTTGGCCCTGCCCCATGCTGTTCCTGCTGCAGCTGTTTTCACAGGATCATATTGTGTAGCATGGCACATACCATGACAATTTGGGTACATGTAGTTGGTGAGTACTGCAAGGCTCCACCAGATGTGTCCAGGCACCGGAACCGTGACTTGAGCATGCCAAACACACGCTCAATTACATTTCGTGTTTGTGCGTGTGCCTCATTATGGAGTTCTTGTTCAGGTGTGTGTGCATTTCTGATGGGTGTCATCAGCCACGGCTCCAGTGCGTATCCAGCATCCCTCACTAGGTGACCGTCAGGGATGTCGCCATTGGCAAATGTCTGTACAGCTGTGTCAGATGCCAGATATGGGAGTCGTGGTAGCTTCCAGGGCAGCCAGCACACACATTCAGTATTATGCCCTGGGCATCGCACATGACCCGGACTGATTCATATACTGAAGAAATATAATCCAAAGTTCAATCGAAAAACAGTACATGAATCAGTCCAGTAAGTGATCATTATTGTTAATTTAGGAGTTGTTAATATAGGCTAGGTGTTTTCATTTTCATTTACATACATTTATTTATTTTCATTTTTATTTTTAGTTTTATTTTTATTTCTATTTCTATTTTTATTTTTATTCCTTTTAGTGTACTAAAAGTATGATAGACATATAATCTGTCAGTTTTACGCAATATATTTTGATGTGTCAACCTGCCTACTTTTCGCAGCTAGTCTGTAGTTGACCTAAATCTGGTGGAGTAGGTTTACACATTGTGGTTTGGAGATCTATTTGTTTGTTCTACTTTATAAAATTAATATTAAAATTAATATTGAATTTAAGATACTTTAAGGTAACATATACAAGTTAAAAATAAAGCTAAATCTCGTGTTGTTAATTATCATTTACATATTTTACATACTTGTACACACTAGGATATTGTTGGCATAGGGGTTAGTAAATAT
Organism: Protopterus annectens; assembly: GCF_019279795.1. Lineage (NCBI taxonomy): Eukaryota > Metazoa > Chordata > Ceratodontiformes > Protopteridae > Protopterus > Protopterus annectens. The sequence continues at coordinate 1,188,787,505 of NC_056747.1, read as the reverse complement.
TGCAATACGGGCAGTTGCTAACAGGAGCGCATATAGTCTGTACTTTCTATTTTAAAAGGTATGTCATCATACATCGTAGCAGGGGTTGTACAACTGTTGTGGTCTATTTCTCATGAGAGCATGTTTATCTTGATGCGAACTCGTTTTTTTAAAAAAAGCCTGTTAAGTTGTATTCGGATCTGTCAGGCACAAATATTATTACTAGGTTCAATATATGTTGAGATATTAGGCAAAACTAGGTTATTTCTAGTTTTAGTCTCAAATTCATTTTAGTCTTAATTTATTTGTGCGTATTGGCAGATTTTCTGTTCTACTTGAATGGCTATGATGTTCTGTGCATTGTTGTAGAGAGGTTCTGCAAGCACTGTGATTTATTAGTTAAATAAGCAGACATACCTTAATGCGACCCCGTTATTTAAAGTATTTCAAAACCGTTTTGGTTGGAAAATATAGCATGATGTAGGTTTAAATCTGCTTAGAGGCCAGGCGAAACTTTTAATTTGTCATTTTATTTTCAATGTTTGTGGTTTTTAAAGTGTTTAGTACAAGCATGAAGGTTAGTGGTTCCGATATATACGGGAACCATGTGATTTTTAAGCTAGTATTTAAATCATGTGATTAAAATTTTAAATGTGTAACTGTTTATTTTGAAGAAGTAGGGTTGGTTCCGATGAAAAGCCTGTTGGATTGAGCTTAAATAAAGTGCTTGCTGTTGGAGTATATTTCGTGATTTTGGTTTTTGGAATTCTGTTACTGTGCACTTCAGTCGTTGGCTGGGTTGGAACGCATCTGGTTTTGTTTCTATACATTGTTTGATATGCAGTTTTTGTAGTTCGTAAAAGCTGTAATTCCTTTATGTAGCGCACTCACTATCACTCGCAGTTGCACTTCTTTTTAACAATAAAGATCAATAAATCACAAACCAAGGCAGGATTATTTAGATATACTCAGGATTTTCCTGTCTGCAGTCTGTATGAATTTATAGCTGTCTAAGCCCCTTGACGTGGCTAGAACTTGCCTGTCTAAAACCTATCCCTCTCTAACAACCAACAGTGAAATTAAAGGTAAAACAACAAATATGAATCAAAGTAAATCTTGTTAACAAGCTATCCCTTCCTACCTGCAAACAGTGAAAAACAGTGATAACAAATAAAATATAAATTCAAATAAAACTTCTCTTACCAGTCAACTCCACAGTGAATCCCAAACCAAGGTAGGACTGTTTAGATATGCTCATGATTGCATTATGATGGTAGTACCCATTTTGGGTTAAGAGAAACATTATAAAAGATCAAATAATTTGACCATCATGTATACTTTAGGATGATGGGATTTTTATAGAACAAACAGCTTTATTAAAAGAAATGCTTCTGGCTAGAGTCTGTCCACATACTTTAGTTGATTCTACAGCTTCTGGAGTTAAAAAAAGAGGAAAGGATGATTTTTCAACCAATTTTTAAAATCTCATTAATAAACAACAACAATAATAATAAGGGTCACATTAAAGAATTAGATCATGTTATGACACTGGCACTTTCTACTGATTATGACAGTATTTAAAATGTGGTAAAAAAATAGAAACTTTTGACATCTGATGAAGCCATGGCTAGGCATTTAGAAAGTGGACTAAAATTTGCATTTAGGAGAGGTTTTGAAATATATCAAGATTTGGAATATAGCGGCAATGGTAATATCAATAAATTTATAAGTATCCAGAAGTGTTGCCATTGTTAGCAATGTAAATGTATTCATGCAGGGCCATATATTACTATTAAGAATTACCCAAGGGTATTAGGGATAAAAAGAAAATGTAATTGTTGCACTAAAGGAATTGTGGATGCAGCAAAGTGTGTGACGTGAGGCATTCAGCATAGTATCTCATATAAATATACTACAAATGCCTTATACAGACACTCCACAATGTATGAAAATTATTTTTTTCATCTTAACAAAACAGAATAATTTTTTTTGGGGGGGGTTGAGGAGACTGAAAAAATTTGATTGAATATCGTAAATTAATATGGCAATTAAGACTGAATGATACCCAAGGCCCTGGTCTGAATGCCCATGTATCAGTAACTAGTGTATTAAAATGAAATTGGCTAAGCTTTAAAAAATTTTAGCATGTGCATAGAATTAATTATTACTATAAATGATTTTTATGTTACTGATTTTTGCACAGTTAAAAAGTTTTTAATGAGTTTAAGAATCAATAATCATATAACTGATAATGGCTATTTAAGCTGTACTAGTTGTTATATTACTGCATTCTGATGAGGTCCTGATTTGATTGTGTTCTACAAAAGTCTCAATAAATACTGTTTGACCATATGTTATTCAGTGGAATAACTACTCCCTGTGGCAGCTCTGGAAGATGCTTGACTGTTTTTTTTTAATTAGTCTTATATTTAACAGTGAATTTCTGATTTTAGGACATTCTTCATTGTTATTTAAAATGCTGTTGCAGCAGGTGATGTTCTGACTAAGGTATATGGAAGATATAGAGTCCCATATTTTTGGAGCTTGAACTGAGCATATTTGTTGCCACCTAGGACAGTATGTTATCTGAGTCAGCAGATGAGGAGCACAGAGCATAAAAAAGTGTACTGTGTCAGAAATTTCTTTAAGTTGGAAGATTTTGCAGACATGCATGCCAGCAGAGTGATATGCAATTATACAGGAACCCCAGCTTATACAGCACTGTATTCAGTCATCTATTATATTTCAGTTTGTCATAACATATCACAATATGGTTACTGCTCTTTTTATCATGCCAAAATAAGCTTCATAGTGCAGTGATTATGTTAATAAGGTATTTTAGCACAATTGTCTATGGACTGCAACTATAACACAATGTGTCATCAGCTAAAGTCAGCATTACCATGCTCATCAAAACCTGTGCCCAGAACAAGAGGATGTGTACACAGTACATGAGTACATAGCCACTGAAAAGTTTGCATTACCATCTGTCCTTAGTAATGATACTTTGCATCATAAAGCCAATTTACCTGATGACGGACATCATGTAGTGTCCACTACGCATGATAGTGCACATTGGCCTACCATTTTCCTTTTTGTTCATTCCTTCAGAGTAGGCATGGCCTCTTTAAGTTCTAATTTCAGCAACACTCATAACTGGTGCAGCCTGGAAACTAAAATCTGCCTCTACTACCTATGCAGTGTCTACAGGGTGTACCTGATAGGGCAGTAGGATAGCCCCCTTCTATAAGTTGGATGCCTGGGACCAGCTTGAGAGGGGACTGAGCAATGCCACTGACATTACCCACTCTGTCAAACAGTGACCTGTGCAGAAGCAACAGGGACCTGCTTCACCAGTAGAAGGTAGAGGTTAGGGAGAGGGTGCCAACTTTATATAGTAAGCATTCAGTATTCAATTTGGCTCTGTACATTCTGTCTATAATCTGCTGCATTAATTGCCTTCTGGTTAAAAGGATATGTAGTACTGATTACTGTCTGTTTTATGTTTCACAGTTGCTAAGGGGATTGGATTCAATTTAGTGGCCTCTCTAAGGAGATGTGATAGGCTCCCCTGGCAGCAGCATGTAGTTTATTTCTGTCTGTACTGTAATAATTGAATAAATGTAAACATGCATCAATTTGATGCATTTTTTCTTTTCTTTTTTTTTGCTTTATTGTTGCTTGCCTTTCTCTTTCTGTTGATTCAGTTGTTGTAGCGAGATGAGACACCAGCCACTTATCTCTGTACTGGCCACCATGCCTGCTTCTGGGTGACCCAGGCCTGTCTTTCTGTGGGTTGGTGAAGGTCTCCCTGTGGAAGGTATTCTGGAAGGGTCACTTGATGGACTTTATGACTATCTCTCAGGAAAGGGGGCATAGTCTCCTCCTCTGAGAATATGCAGAGGGTTTCCCTGAATAGTTTGGTGAGTGGTAAGGACCAAGGTGAACTGGCAGCTGGATATCTGAATTGACACCCTGTAATATCTCATTGTCCAGCTAATGGAGCTGCATGGCTGGTTTGCCCAGTCCATCAGGCCATCACAGGTGGCACTCACCTCTAATATCAGCTATGGAGTTTACTGACATCTTTGTGAGTTCCTTACTGGTCCTGTCAGGCAAGCCCTCAATATCACTCCTTATCCCTGGCTCCCATTATGGTGTTTCCTTCCTTCCTTATTTGTCAATCCCCATCACTCTGTTTATGGTCCATTTCTCCCCACCACAAGTTGTCTGCCCTTATTCAATCTGTCTCTAAACTGTCAGCACTCCTTTTGTCAATGCCCCCATTTGTTGATGGCTGCATTACAGGTTTGTTTGTCTGTGATTGCTACCTTCCCTATTCCCTACATCCTCCCCACACTTGCTTCTGGCTACTTCCACCTCTACCCTTCTTAAATTTGGAACACAAGCATCTGTCCGACAAAAAATATACCCTACTTCCCCCAAAGCCTATCCTGCCTTCATATTGACCTTGCTTGTTTTCCTCTGCTTGTTGTTATCCCTTTCCATCTCGTTTTATGATGACAAGAATTGGCATTTTGCTGTGGTTGCCTTCTATGTGCTACTTTCAGTGCCACTGTTGCAGCTATAAGGTATTTCATTCTGCTTATGAATGCGCATTGTGTCAAGCACACCATCTCCTCGAGAATTTCCTTTTGTTAACATGATCACCAGTAGTGTAGTTAGGGCAGGGAGAGAAGGACACCTTCCCCCAAGCACAAAGTGTTAGGAAGACTCAACCGGATGATCCTGATCTCTCTTTAATGCAATATCGCCTTTTAAAAAGATGGTATTATATTTGTGGACAATCCCGAGTGCTGTAGCACTCTGTGTATGGTCTAAACTGTAGCAACTGCTTGCTAAATTGCAGTTTGCTACACTTTAAAGGGGAACTTTTTTTTCACTAAAACCTGTGTGCCATAGCACTCCATGCAGGGTATACACTGTAGCAACCTGTTTACTACAGTTTTAACAAGCAGTCTGCTACAATTTAAAATAGAAAATATTTGTTTTGTTTTTTTCTTTTCCTTTTTTTTTTTTTTGTTAAACTAAAACTTGTGAGCTCTAGTGCTCTGTGCAGGGTATAAACTGTAGCAACTGCTTGCTACGTTTGTAGCAAGCAGTTTGCTGCAATTTAAAATAAGAATTTATTTTTAATAAAATGTGCAGAAGGAGAGTCAGAGCAGGGCAGAGAAACAGGCAGGAAGGAGAGGGTCATGTCATGCATCTGGCCACCTGGTTGGTGTGTCAGTAGAAGGAATACTTGATAAGCTGGGCGGGTTGGTGGGTGCACAGATTGCGTACCACAGGGAGCATCCTGTAAGTTTTGCAGAAGTCGCTTGAAGAGCTGAGGAGGTGGCACAGGGTGTTGGTTGAGCCAGCTATGCTTCTGATGACCACCACAGTATGAATATTCCAACAACACAACTGCTGCTGTTTTTGTAGCCATGATGTTTTAATATGTAGCCTTTTTCCAGGCATGATTGAGCTATGCCAAAACTCATGCATACAGAAGTAGAATTTTGCCATATCTCTCTAAATCATTCATACTATTTAATACAGTGAGGTAGTACTATGATCCTTTCTGAGCAACTTCCCCTCCCCATAAAAGATCTATTAAAAGAAGTCTTAGTGATACTACAGTTTGTGCCTTGTTCTGTCTTTCCTGTCTCTAGTGCTTCTATGTAGTAAAGTTAAATATCAACCAAACATCTAGAATTACTGAGAGCCTATCGGGTCATGAAAGGTAGTTTTGGCAAACTTAAATACATCAAAGTAAGTTTGATGCAACTACATTTAATGACAGTATAGTTTATTTTTTTCACCACTGTTGTGCAACCCTGGAGTTGGTATATATAAGTTCACATGGTGTAGAGGCATCCTCCCACATGGGAATGTGGGAAGGGGGGTTGCCCCCCCGCAAAAACTACTTTCCTCAGGATGTTCAGCAAAGTCAGTTTTGGCAAATAATTTTCGATGTATTCACGGACACCAAAATTGCCTTCGGTGAGCTGACATTAATCCAAATTATTCGTATGTCAGTTGGCGCAGTGTGATGTTTACAGACACAGGAAAGGACACATTTTGGGAATTACTATGAACTGCAGAGCTGTGATGATCTGGCAATGAGGTATTTAACACAGTGGTAGAATGAAGCAACCATTTATTTCTGCTATTTCAAATCAGTTTATCCTTAAACACCTGTAGAGATATAGTCAAGTTTTGTAGCCAAGACCACTGGAATGCAAATCAGAACATAGAACTGAGAACATTAACATAAAGGAGGGTAGATAAGTAAGAGATGGAGGACTTCAAGGGAAAAGAAAAGCATAATCTATTTTATTTATTTATTTGTGTTTTAAGTTCATTCTATTGAGAAAAAAAGAAATCAAAGAAAATACATTTTGAACCTAGCAAAATCAAGAACCAACCTCTTCAATAATACAAGACAACAGAGAATCAGAAGGACATTACATTTATAGAACAAGTTATCTGTTACCATTTAACACTCCTTGTCTCACAAGGATTCCATCAGTGCTTCACTCAACCTGGAAACCAGCTTACATCTCTAAGCTTTATTTGGTCCTCATGCTCCCCATCAAGCGACTGGCCTAGCAAAGGAAATTTCCTCTGAAATTATACTTAGTCTGGCAGTTAGTGCATAAGATTAAGGCTGGTATCACCATCATCCAAGGTTTGATTCTTTCAACATCCATTTGACTAAATATGTGACTCTGAGTAAGCCACTTAACCACACAGCGATCTCGAGCTGAATATGAAAAATGTCCATGTGGATCAGTGCTCTACTCTGATCTACAAATAGATAAACATTTACTATTTTCTTTCAAGGCTGTAGCATGCAGCTTCCTATATGTAAGATACCACTGACGGAGGAAACTTATGTCTAAACTAAGAACTGTGCCTAACACTATAATGTCTCTTCTAATCTACCAGGCCACATTCCACATTCTATCACTCTCCCAGTCTTCCCAGTTTTGGATTCAAGCCTCTCTAAGCTTCTGTGGTATGAACTTGGCATGGGCAACAACCAAGTCTCTGTATGTTGCATCCAGAATACCATGCCCAGTGCCCCAGTGGGACCATATATATGTCCTTGTTTATACCACCTGATTCTATTGCTTTCAAGTCCACAAATTTTGCCCATTTCCTACTGAAGATTCCATATTCAAATCACATCCTCATCAGAACAATAAATTATTTTCATATCCTCAACTCACTTTCTCCTCCCCTTTCTTATCCACATCAGTCAAGTCAGTGATGCTCTGGGCTCCCCCATTTACTCCAGACCATAAGAAGAGTAGGAGAGTAGCTATGTCACTCCACATACTCTTATACCATATCCACCACCTCCACTGTTCTTGCCAATGTAGCCTATCTCCCATTAGTCTGTCTGCAGTTATTCAAGAAATGTCCAATACCTTTTTCTGCTAGGGAATAGGAATGCTAAACTGAAGTCATGTGGGATGAAACTAAGTACATACAGTTAAGATGGTGCTTTTGGCAGCAAATAAATGAAATGAGAAAAAGCTGAAAATTAGATAGAAGGAAAAATAGTGGAACAGCTTAACAGCTTCTAGTATCTGAAAGATATGGTTAAGGATAAGAGAAGTCTGAATGAGGAGGTCAAAGCTAGAATCAGTCAAGTGTCACAGGTAGTGTGTGACAGAAGAATGCCAAAGAAGCTGAAAAGGAAAGTGCACAAAACAGTGGTGTGACCAATACTACTGTATGGTATAGACACCTGGGCAGTGAAGGCAGAACAGCTTTGGAAGTTTGAGGAGACTGAAATGAAGCACCTAAGACAAGTAGGTGAATACAAACTAAGGGAAATCGAAGCAGAAGACAAAGTTGCCCCAAATGCACAGAAGGTCAGTGAGACTAGATTAGGGTGGTTCAGTCACATGCATATGAAAGCAAAACACAATTTGGTAAAGAAGATTTAAGAGCTACTGAAGAAGGCAAGAGAAGACAAGGATGTCCAGCCAAGAGATGAATGGATTGATGAGACAAGGCCTGCAAGGGTTGGGAATGACTGCAAAAGAAGGTAGGAGAGTAGTTTTGAATCAAGAGAGGTAGCAACAATTGAGGCCACACCATGACCCATGTAAAAATGGGGAAGAAGGATTATTGTTTTTAATGATGACAATGATGATGATAAATATGTTCATAGCTTCATAGGTTATTACTAAGCTTATGGCCAAAGCAGACCATTGAAAATCTTAGCCATATCATCCAGTACTGGAGTGGACTTAACAATGTCTCCATTAAGTAGACTTTCTCCACGCAACCCCAGTGAAAATTTGTGATCACACATCCAGACTGGTTTTAAAGGGTGCTATGGTAGTCTATTCTAGAAATGAAGGATATATTGGGTTAGGTATCTATCATTCCACCTGATGCTTTTGATGTGGTAGTTGAGGTAGTTGAGGTTTAGGTCACTAGAAAAGATGTTTACTTTACCATCGATTCCATTTAGGTGAAAGAGTTCAAACAACGCTGTGTCATTCATACCATGGAAGGGTAAGCAGACATCATTTCTCAACAGTCTGTATGAAACTTAGTAGAGGAAAAAAGTTATCTATTTACCATGATGTTCCAGCTGTTTTGTCTATTTTCATTCTGCCTCAACAGTTGGGTTTGGATCTGATCCACGGATCTGACTCGGCCATTTCTTCCAGATGGTAGAATACTTGAACTCTCAAACTCTTCCCTTTCTCCATAGTCCCCCACCAACCTAACATACCTCAGATCTAGGCTGCTGCCCATAAATTTATAAAACAATGGAAATTAAGAAAGGAGCGGAAGCTGGAGCTCAAATAAGGAACAGAGGTTCTTGCAATAGTCTTCTGTCTATCCAGGAGTAAAACAAGGAGGGGGTAGGTGGGTCAGAAGATGAGGAAGAATGAAAATGGACAACACAAATGGAATTCTATAGTGAGTACATAACTTTTTTATCTGATGTTTTCATTTTCATTCATTCCTTAACAGTTTGGACAGAGTCCCCAGCTGCTTAAATCCCAGAAGGAGTCTAAGGAAGGCTATTCCAGAGCACAGCTGAGCCAAAGGCTGCTTTTCTCCCTAGAGACCAGATCCAATTTGTAATGAGCAATACAGGTATGATGATTATCCCAAGTTGCAGCTGCACTAATATCATCCAAGGAAGTTCTAGATAAAAATGCTGAAGAAGTCGCCATATACATCATGGAATATGCTCTTGGAGGTTTTGGCAAAGGCAAACCCACTTTCTCATAAACAAAGGTAATACAATAAGTCAACTATATGGCCAAAGCCACTTTAGATACTGGTTTGCCTAGTTTTGAATCAGAAAAGAAAACAAACGAGTGTTCAGATTTTCTCAAATCTTTGGTTCTGTGAAAGTAGAAATGTAACTGTCTGTGGACATCCAAAAGATGTAACACATATTCTCCCTTTTTTGAAAAGTTAGGAAAGAAGACTGGAAGATTGATGACCTGATTAATATTCGATTCTGACACCACTGTTGGTAAAAAGGAAGGATTGGTCTGTAAAGAAACCCTATCCTTGTGAGAAATTAAAAAAAGGAGGTTTAGAAGACAGCACTTGAAGTTCAGACACTCTTCTGGCAGAAGTGATAGCAATTAGGAAAACAGTTTTCCAGGTCAAAACTTCAGATCAGACTTAACTGATGGCATGGGGGAGGGGGTTTAGTCAAGACCTGAAGAACAATATAAATACCAAGGAGAAGTAGGATCCTTTAAAGGAGGTCTAAGTAAGTAGTTCCTCTTAAAAAGGCTTTGCAAAGCTTAGAGGAAGCTAAAGTAGAATTATTTATGCCTATATGAAATTTGGAAATGGCTGCTAATTGTACTCTGATAGTTGAGGACCTGGCACATTGAAAATTGGAGCTAAAAAGTCAAGGACCTTTGAAATCAGTGCTGATTTAGGGCCCAAAAAATGAACCTTTTCCATTTACTTTTGTAAATTTTCCCAGTGGAAGCTTTATGGGAAGATAATAAGATGCGACAGACTGGAGAGGATAGCTTAGGGCTGTCTAGCAATTAATGTACTGGAGAAACCATGCAGTCAACTTGAGGCCTGAAATGTCCATATGAGTCATGCCTGTCAGGTGAGACAGGAGGTCTGGAGATGGATCCAGAATCCAGTGTAAATGTAGAAGATGAGGCCAAAGGAAGGGAAAGCAGATCCGATGATGCCAGTAAGAGATCTTCAATTAAGATGTTTTCTGGAGAAATTTGGGAATGATTGGTAACGGGGTAAGCATAAAGGAGACCTGAGGGTCAAGGGTGAAGGAGAGAATACCTCAGGGACTCCCCCAGTAGGGGCATCAGAGTTAATAACCTGCTGCACTTGATGTTGAGGGGAGATGCAAAAAGGTCACAGCATGGTTGGCCCCAAAGACGGAAAATCATCTCTGTCATATTGATATTTTGAGAGACCACTCATGAGGCTTCAGAATGGACTTGCTTAATTTGTCTGCAATCATGTTGGACTTCCCCAGGATGTATGCTGCTTTCAGAAAGTGAATGGAGGAGATCGCCCATTGCCATACTCTCATAGCTTTTCGACAAAGAAGGTAAGATCTGGTTCCCTGTTGTTTGTTGGTGTACCAGACCATCAACATATTGTTCGTCTGAACCATGATAGTCAGAGTTGGCAGAGTGTCCTGAAAGGCCTGATTGCTACAAGGACAGCTCTCATTTCCAGGACATTGATATGAGTGTTGGTTTTTTTGGGGGACTATGTGCCTTGGAATGTCTTTCCCAAGAAGTGCCCCCTAACCTGATGTGAGAGGCGTCCATAGTCAATGCCGCCTTTGGGCTAAGGGTGAACAAGGAGATGGTCTTCTTGTATTTGATTGAAGTGAATCCACCAAAAAAAGGTAATTCTTGCAAGCTTGAGTTATCATGACCAGCCTGGATAATGGGTGTTGTAGAACAGACCACTGAGTTGCAAGTGTCCATTGGAGGATTCACATATGGAACCTGGACACTTTGGCGTATCAGATGTACTGGAAGAGAAGACTTCATAATAATCTTTTTGACCTGAAACTGAATGGTTTGAAGTTGAGACAGAGGGAGGGAAGCTATCTGAGTAGCTGTATGGAAATGAGCATGTATAAATACCAAAGTGTGAGTGGAAAAACTCAGGAATAGATCTAGATAGAGATCTATTGTTTTCTGTGGAAGAAAAGCTCTTTGAACAGAGGAGGCACTCAAGGAAAGCTATCCTCTGAGAAGCATTCAAGCAAGACTTTTGGCTGTTCTTTTGAAATTCCAATTTGTAAATGAGATTTCTCACCAAAGTGAGAGATTCCTGACAATTTAAAAATACTCTACAAAGATAAGCAAGTCATCTAAATAAGGAAAATGTGAAACACTTACAGTCTGCAGTAGGCTACCACTAGAGCTAGACACTTTGTGAATGCCCTTGGAATGATGGCTAACCCAAAGGGTAATGCAGAGAAATGAAACTGTGATCACACAAAGAAAACCTTAATAAACACTTGAAAATGTGCTGCTATAGGAATGCGATGATAAACATTCTATAAATCTATTGTGAATGGATAACATCTGAACTTTTACAAACTAGTTAAGGAAAAAAAGACTGGTTTCCAGAAACATTCCCAAATAAAAACATTTCCCTTTCAGAGAAGGACAGACCACTTCCATCATCTTCTGACCTAGAAGATGCTGATTGACAGAAGAGAAAAAAGAAGTTTGATCTGACAGAGGAGAAGGAATCACCAGAAAAGGAGGGAAGATTACCACTGTCATCTGTATCCTTGATGGTTCACTCTCAGAACCCATTTGTCTGAAATTATCTGTTGCCAAAGATAGAAATAGACAGCAAATATTTTTGGGAAGAATTAAAACCTTACCAGGCTGGGAAAATGTGGGGGGGGGGGTGACATTCTATAGACAGTCATTCAGAGTTGTTAGACTGTCCTTGTTTCGGGTGGGGGGGGCGCTTCACCTGATAGAAAGGCAATTCGTGTTTCTGTCTCTATCATATGCCCCAGGAAGACAATTCTTTCAGAGGGTGTGAGACAGGAGTTTTGTGGGTTCAACTTGAAGCTCAGGTGAGCTGTAAAGGTCAAAACCTTGTCTAATGATTCTAAACACCTGGAAACAGACTCTGCACAAATCAGCAAGTCATCCAAATAAGGGAAAATGTGGATGCCCTGGGTCCCTTAATAAGCAACCATTGGAGCCAGGCACTTTGTGAACACTCGAGGCACAGTAGATAGCCCAAAGAGTAATACAGAAAGCTGATAATGTGAGCCAGACACAGCAAATTGCAGATATTTCTTGTAGTGGTGAGCAATTGAAATGCAATGATAAGTATCTCTCAGCTCTAAAGTCACCATGAAACAGTGGCCCAGAAGAAAAGACAGGACTGGTCTGCAGGGTGAGCATTTTGAATTTGGATACTTTCAGAAAGATATTTTGGTAAGAAATCAAACACTGATCTCCATAATAGCTCCCATTTGAGTACCAAAACGATTCCAGAGTAAAATTATTTTTCTATTTGTGGTGCAGGAAATGGTTCTATAACCCCTGCTTGCAACATGTGAATGAGTACCAGAGAGAACAGATGTGTCTGGACTGGTGGGTGCAGATGGGATTCCTCTGAAGGGAGGAGGAGGATTTTCTGTCCACTGCCAAGAGTAACCTCGCTGAATTATTCTGAGCACCCACTTATCTGAGAGCATTTGTGGCCAGGTTGCTGGGTTGAGCGAAAGCCTGGGGAAGAAGAAAGGCGAGAAGGGACAGGAGGAAAGGATGGGATGCCTGAGTCTAGGTAGAGTCATTCTCTAGCAGGGGATTGATACTTTTTGAAAAAGGAACCCCTTAAATTTTGGTTTGGAAGCCTGCCATTTCCTCTTGGTACCCTGACCCTTGTTAGGCCAGGATTTTTGTTTGTTCAGCCCTTTGAAGTCAGATATCTTGTTAGGGGAAAACCTGGAAATATGAAACATTCTAGATAACCCATGCATCAATTTACCTCTATCGTCCCATTGTTTGAAAATATGGGTAGTAGCAGGACGCAAACACAAATTCAGAACTTAAAGGAACATTCATAAATCTATTTTTTAAATCCTCAGAAAAATTCAGGTTATGTAACTAAGCATACCTTTTCAGTACAACAGAAGTGGCTGCATTTCTAGAAATTGTGTCTGCACTTTTCAAGACACTTCTCAAAACAAGTTTCAAAACCTGCCTCACTACAAACAATCTAATTCAGATACTTCTATTTAGCAGGCAAAAATACAGCAAAGTCATCTAAACTGTAAACATATTGAAAAATAAACTTCCTCATCACCTTTTTTAGGAAATGGTTCACTAGCCAAAGGGGTTTTACCTGCAGTTTTACAGACATCTTTTAAGGCTGATAGAGGAGTTGCAGCCAAACAATGTGCAATCTCATTTTCAATAAGATCATGAACTTTGCCAATTTCTGGTGCAGCTCCAGTTTGCTTCAGGTCAAATACATCTCTAAACCTAGCTAGCACTTGTGAAAAGGTAAACATTTGTTTGGGGTTTTGAACCTAGTCATCTTCCAAGGAATCAGATTTGACAGAGTGTTTTACTATTGTCTGTATGAGTCCACATCAAAATCTACAGCCACAGACTGAGCTCTAGAGATGGTAGCCCCAATGATAATTCTAAACAGGAGCATATTCTCCAAAATTAAAACACTTTTAGCTAAGGAACCACATCAGCCCTATACATGGTAATTACCTAATTGCCTGCAGTGTGGTGGAGTTTCTGTTTCTTTTTACTGAGTACTACACTAGTGGACAAAATATCTGGGGACAGAGTATTATGTCTGTCAAGGAGTCTCTTATCCTGGTCCTCTCCTGCACCTAAAAGGTTTGGTTCTCCTTACCTGAACAAGGTCCTGGAACAGGCCCAGAGGATGTGTCTGACCCATGTACCATGGAAGGCTGAGGGGTCATACCAGAGGGTGATGGGGAAAAGGTAAGTGGTCAGTTTAAAGCAACAATAGATTCACAGACTGTAGGCTAAGGCTTGTTTTTTGTTGATTCTTTTTTTCTTTTAGGTGCAACTGGATTTGATGGGGAGGTAGCCATAACAGGATCCATTAAGTCTGGGGAGAAACACCAGCCAGAATAATATACAGATACTATTAAGGACTAAGGACAGCAATAATAGAAAATATAAACTATGTTCCCACACAGAAAATAGGGCTAAACTGCATAAATTATATCAGAAATTAAAATGTGCTAAGCCTTGATGTACAGCCGGCACATTATAGTAAAGAACAGCACACACAATCACCATACCAAGTAACATTCACTTGTCCAGATAATGTCACAATGTCAAATACTTGCTCTTAAATCAAATAGAAATCTTTTATAACATCATATATAAGCATGTTTCTTTGAGATTGTCTTGTCAGAAATGAAAAAATCTCCACAGAAAATGCAAATAAAGTAATTTGTGGTAATATCACAATTTAACAATGCAAACGGTCATAGATGTGTTAAATCACTACTAAATATCATATAAATGAAGAAAAAAGTGAAAAAATGCAATATTTTCCAATCCAAACTTCAAATTAGAATTCCAAGAGAAATTAAAAAGTATATTAAAATAAAAAAGTAACACACACACACACACCCACACACACACACACACACACACACACACACACACACACACACACACACACACACACACACACACACACACATATATATATGTATGGGTCTACTTTCATAGACCGAACGTACGAATCGCCGACACACATGTTCCCGACCCCAGACAACCGAAAACACACCACACCAACAACTCAACATACCGAACACCATAACACCGACACAAAAAACGCCAAGTACACATTGCACACAACAACATATCCACTAACCTTAACCTAAACCCTAACCCTAACGTCCAACACTACCGCACACTTACCCAACCCGCACCCTAACCCTAACTCACTTAACACACCCCTACACCTCAACACTGTCACTATCGCACACTCACCCTACCTGCACCCTAACCCTAACTCACTTAACCCACCCCTAAACCTCAACACAGTCACTACCGCACACTTACCCTACCTGCACCCTAACCCTAACTCACTTAACCCACCCTAAAACATTCAGCCCGTCACTATCGCACACTCACTCCACCCGCATTCTAACCCTGACACACTTAACACTACCCTACACTGCTGTACGTCACTTCCACACACTTACCTCACCGGAACCCTTAGTCCGACAGCACCGCACACTCACCTTTCCCACACCCTATCCTAATATCCCTCACTTCTTCTTCTTCTTCTTTCGGCTTTTTCCCGGTTAGGGGTCGCCACAGCGGATCACCTGTCCGCACATTGAATGGCAGTGGAGTTTTACGGTGTCGAGTTGCCAGCCCGGCGCCCAACCTTCCACAGAAGGCACACTCACACGCACACCTAGGGCCAATTTAGAGTGTCCAATCCACCTGCAGCATGTCTTTGGGATGTGGGAGGAAACCGGAGCACCCGGAGGAAACCCACGCGACCACAGGGAGGACATGCAGACTCCGTACAGAAGGCACCCCAGCCGAGGATTGAACCGGAGAACCTCTTGCTGTGAGGCGGCAATGCTAACCACTGCACCACCGTGGCCGCCCTATCCTAATATCCCTCACTATCATACACTTACCTGTCCGCTCCCCAATACTACATCTTTCACTTTCGCACACTTACCGTATCGCGCTCACACTCTGCCGTTGTCGGTCTCTCAGCCGTCGGGATTTCGCGTTTTCGGTAACCTACCTGTTCGGTCGTTCCGTCTCGGTCTTCCGGGTGTCGGTGACGTGGCGCTTCGGTCTATGAAAGTAGACTCATATATATATATATATATATATATATATATATATATATATATGTTAGTTTAGGACACCAACAGAACAACTGAAGCATTTTAATTGGGACAAAAGAAAAAGAAATATATTTTACAGATGAGATTATTCATTAAACAATTGCAACAGAGCAATTCATATATATATAAAACAATGTTTTTTTTTTCAGTACTATACAATGCAAAAATGAGAGTTTTTTTTTTTTAGGAAAAACAACTGTGAGTGAACATTTAGATGATACAGTCTAGAGTTGAAAGTGGTCGCAAAGAAAAGGAGGTAGGGGTCAGAAAACATTAAGTGCAAAAGTAAAGGAGAGTTTTTTTTTTTTTTTTTGTGGTTTTTGTAACAGTTTAGGAATTTTCGATATTAGATCTTTTGAATATAAGTTTTCTGTTTGATTTTTGAATGCAGGTGATGGATGAAAAGAGTTCGTTCAGAGTAGAGTTGGGAAAGAAAGCTTAAGTGGACTAAGAGTGTTTTTGGTTAGGATAAAGGTTTATAGAATTTTTATAGATTTTAATGGTTTTTGGAAAAGCGATCTGGGGGAATTGAGGAATAGCTATTTTACCTTGAGGTCAGAGATCAAAATTTGATTTAAAGATTGTGAAGTGTTGAGATGATGAGAAAGTTGGATGAGAAAGAGAATTTGTTTGTTTTATGAGGGAGAGAAGTTAGAATTAGATGAGTTTATGAATAGTAGAGATTGAGGAATTGGGAGGTGTGAGTTTGAAAGTTTTTTGAGGGAATATTTATGATGAGTTTTGATTGAGAGGTATTAAGAGAGCGAATTTGTCGATGGATTAGCATTGAGTGATAGTAAGGGGTGTGTGGGTACCTCTATTTGGATGTGATAGTATGGCTAAGGTATTTTGATGTTTTTTATGGGTAGTGTTGAATTTAGTTTGGTTTTAGAGGCATTAGTTTGGTTTTAATAAAATTAAGAATTGCTTTCTTACTGAAGAGATGTGTGTTGTGTAAGCAACATTAATTAATAGAAATTAGTACTGGTAGAGATGTGTTTAGGGTTCCAATACCATTAGTTTGGTTTGGGGGCATTAAGAACAAGGTGGTTATTTTTCATTGTGGTCAGAGGAATGAGAGAGGATTGTGTGTAGAGGACCCAGAGGGTATTGGATGTGAACTCGATAGTTGAATCATCTGGCCAAAGGATAGGAGCTTTAATGAGAATATTGCTTAATTAAGCTGAGAATGAGGACTAGAGTTAGAGGGAGTAAGTTAAGGAGATAGGAGAACGGTTGACAGTTTGTAGAAAGAGTGCTTGAGAGAATTGAAAGCTAGAGTAACTATTAGAGAAGTAGCTAAGGAGTTAGACAGAGGAAGACAGAGTTGAGTTGAGAGAACAGTTTAGAGACAGGAGTTTGAGAGATATCTAAAAAGGAGAGAGTCTGGGTGAGAGCAGAAGTTGGAGTGCTGAGATTGTGAAGGTTGGAAAGGTATACACTGGCCTTGAGGAGGAGATAGTAGTTGTTTATGAGCTGAGGGGTAGGGATGTGGAGAGTGGTGTTTTTGCCAGTGTTGATGTAAAGGTTTGATGTAGATACACTGATGTTTTTAGGAAGCTATTTGGAATGGAGATGTTTTTTGGGGATAATAGTTGATGGGGTATGACCTGGCCTTAATGGGGATACTGAGCAGTTTTTTTGAGAAGGTTGTAAGGTGTTTTCTAGGATTTGTGGTTAGGTAATGGTTTTTGGGATGAGTTAGATTGTGGTTGTAAATAAATGTTTTAGAGGTAGAAGAGCAGGAAGTAGAGATGTGAGGAAGGTTTTTTGGTGTTTGAGTTGGAGGAGTGTTAGGAGGGTGTAAGAGTTGAGGGGTGTGGAGAGAGAGAGTGGAGATGAGGGTAGGAGGAGTGCTGGTGGGAGAAGTGGGAGGAGGAGGGGTGCTGGAGAGGAGAGATGAGAGGAGAGGGGAGATGATGGGAGGGGAGGGAGATGGCTGGAGGTGAGAGTGGAGGGAGGAGAGAGGGTGGAGGGGTGTCAGAGTTGGTTGGAGATGTTGGAGTAGAAAATGTGTTGAAGTGTGTAGCTAAGTCCTTGTCAAACATTGTTCCAGTGGAAGGGGAGTTTTGGTAGATAGCAATTAATAGAGGAGCAATTTTGAGCTTTTACATTGTTTGTATAAGATATTGTTTGAAGTTTGGAGAGGATTGTTTATTTTTTGTTTTGAAGTTGAAGTTTTTATTTTAACTGGTCAGAATAATTTTTTTAGCCTTGGGGAGCCAGACTTTATTTTTATGTTTTATAGACTTTAGAGTTTAGTCTTTGAGGTGATCAGGATATTTTAAAGTTAGTGTTGTTAAAAGGTTAGCTTTCATAGTTTTTAGGTTAAAGGAGCATGGTGATCTAGGATATTTAATTTAGTTGGATTAAAGTGTTGGTTGATTGAATCTTGGGTTAGAGTTTTTGGTAATATAGTTATGTGTTCTTTAGAGTTGTTTTTAGGGAAGGTTGGTATGCAAAGGTGGGCAGGTGATCACTGATAGTCTGGTTCTTAGTAAAGGTGTATGAGAATATTATGCAAGGTAAGAAGGTGATCAGAGAGAGACCTAGGTGCCAAGAGAGAGAGAGAAAGGGAAGCGAGTCTGGAAAGTAATGAGAACTAGAGAGTTTATGCTAAGAGGCTAAGTGTGAGAAAGTTTTGATGAATGTTTTGCTTGTTTTTGTTGTATTGGAGTTTATGATTGTACATATAGTTGTATTTTCGGGCTAAAGTAATTATTATTATTAAATGGTTGTAGTATCAGTCTGGAAATATATGAGAATTACTATTTCTGTTGTTAGAGGTTGTGAGGAACTTATTGTTAAAAGTATTTCTGCATTGTTGAATTTGGGAATAGGCTTGTTGTTAGAAATTTTGATGACAGGAGGATGAATTACAGAGATTGCTGACATTAGGGTGCTTGTTGGAGGAGATGAATACAGAAGAGCAACACCACCACCAGTGGTGGATATCTGTCTTTTCGGATGATATGACTTTATCTTGTGGTCAGTTATAGAGTGGATGATCATGGTTTTTGAAGTGAGATCCTTTGTTGGCTTTGGATTTTGTTGTTATGTTGCTAGATTTGGAGATAGTTTGGGCAATGTTTGTAGACTTGTCAATGTTGGAGGGGAGGGTTTGGGGGGGGGGGTTTGAGGGCTTGAGGGAGGAGTAGGTCTGGGATTAATGGGGTTGTAATGTTGGGTAGGGATATATTGGGTAGTAATTAAGTGTAGTACTTTATTGAATTGTCATTAATGGCATTGGTGTGTTGGAATGTGAACTAATGGATTGGCTGTAGCTGATGTTGAGTCTGGAGTTGGGTTAAGTGTTGTGGGTTTAAAGTTTAGTTGCCGTTAGTAGTAATATGAATTTAGAATATAGTAATTTTTTTAGGATAGAGATGTGATGTTATGATAGAGATGAGGATGTTGATGTATGTGTGGTTGAAGTAGTAGTTATGTGGAAGGCTTGAGTATGGTTGTAGGTATGTGGGTTGAGTGTGTGTAGTTGGTGGTGAGTAGGTTGAGGAGTAATAATAGTTGTAGTAATAAGGTTAAAAGGTTTGAGAAGGTAGTGATTTTATTTATGTAGTGTAGTAAGGGTAGCTAGTAATTACTATGTAGTAGGTTAGTAAGCTGGTAGGTTAGTTTGTGAGACTGTGGAGGGTAGGCCTTGGATTAGATAGAGTTAGGTAGAGGTGTGTGGAGTAGTGGATTGGTGGGTGTAGAGAGTAGGTGGTGTAGTGTAGGTGTGGAGGGATTGAATTGAGTGGTTAGGGTGGAGTGGGGAGAGAGAGATGTGAGTTTATTGTGGGATGAGATTGGGAGAGGAGTGAATGATATAAGTGGTTGGTAAGGTAGTGGGTGTGGTTGGGGTGGCTGTGGATGGGTATAAATGAGGGGGTGTGGAGGGGCAGGGTAGGGTGGGGAGATGAGGGGGAGAGAGAGCAGAGAGGCGAGAAGATCAGGCAGATAGGGAGGCAGGGGAACCTATCAGTGTGTATGGGTGGGGAGAGGTAAGGGCAGTGTATGATGTTGTTAAAAAAGTGAAAAAAAAAAAGAAAAAAAGAAAAAAAAAAAAAAAAGAAAAAAGGAATAAGAGAGTATGGGAGAAGAGGGGTAAGTGTAGAGAGAAGAGAAGGTGATAGATTAGAGGCCACCTGGTGGACAGATCTAGGTAGTACCACTGATAGAAAAGGTACCAGGGACTAGTTGAAAGGCTGAGGAGAAGAGGAGTAGTTGGGGCTGCTGAGCTGAGCTGGCAAGCTGTCCTGGCAAGGTCTGCAGGGCTTTTAATACAGTATTACAGAGAAATACAGCAGTGGTAGTAATACAGTTTTTAATTCTTGTGTGTGTTCTTATTCTTTTAATTCTGTTCTTATGAAACAAGGGGATATGATTTGGATATGTTATATTATTTATATTTATTTTGGTATCCAGGCAGGGTCCCGCCAGGTCAGGGTACAAGGCTGGGAAGAGGGGAAAGGCTGGAGAGAGAGAGAGAGAGAGATTGCAGGCAGATAGCAAATAGCTAACTTTAACAAGTAAATGTAAGGAAAAAGAGCACAAAATATGTGCAAATGCATCTTAAAGAGATAAAAAAAAAGAAATTTATACTTATACCACTTGGTTACACTTACTTGGTTAAAAAAAATAAAATGTGAAACGCATTTATCCTTATCTGCTTAGCATACACTGGCAGAGATACAGATCAACACTAGCTATCATACAAAACATTAGGTTATGCAGTGTTTATTACAGTGAAAAACAAACAGTCAGTACTCTGAGAGGCAGTACAATATGTGATCTACTGTATTTGGTCGAAAATGATTTCAGGCAGCCCACTTCACTGAAAGCTCATTTGGTTGAATTACATTTGGTCGAAAATGGTATTTAGCCCCTGCCCCACTGCAGTGCGACCCTGGAGTGAGAATATTAAGTAAGGTTCCAAGGAATCAAATTTGACAGACAAAGAGTGTTTTACTATTGTCTGTATGATTCCACATCAAAATCTACAGCCACAGACTGAGCTCTAGAGATGGTAGCCCCATGATAATTCTAAACAGGAGCATATTCTCCAAAATTAAAACACTTTTAGCTAAGGAACCACATCAGCCCTATACATGGTAATTCCCACATAATTGCAGTTTATGCACTATTATATACATGTGTATCCATTAAAAATACATTGAAACATATAACGTCAGTAAAAACTGGTTACAAAATGTGGGGGGCTGTGTCCCCACACCCCCCAACTTTATATTTTCATTCCAGGGTCGCACTGCAGTGGGGCAGGGGCTATATTCCATTTTCGACCAAATGTAATTTGACCAAATGAGCTTTCAGTCAAATGTGCTTTCAGTGAAGTGGGCTGCCTGAAATCATTTTCGACCAAATGTAATTCGAATAAAAGCAGTAGATCCATATATATATATATATATATATATATATATATATATATATATATATTTACCTTCATAATGTTGGCAGGCATATCCCCGAATGTGCACATGGTCAAACCGTTTCCGTGAATTCTGTACTGTTGATACATCAGAAAGTCAAACAAAACAGCGAATGTCAACATTTCCGACTGTTCCATACCTGAAACAAGTGCTACCATGGGTCAAAAAGGGGGCGAGATTTTGTGATTCAGAATATCGGCATTCGCCTGTATATGTTGTAATATGTACTAAAATAAAAGTTATGTACTCATTATAACTATGCATGTGTGTGTTGTCCATTTTCATTTTTCCACAACAAATGGGTCTTGGATCTGACCTTGCCACTTTTATCTAGATTCTAGGAACCAGTTATTGGGCTCCTCCCTTTACCCATAATGTCCCTGACTACTGCATTAACTCAGATAGAGCTTGCTGCTACTATACCATCTTAGAAATATAAAACATTATCGCAGTAGTGCAGAAACAGTGAAACAGTAACAGAAGAGGGGCTCAAACAGGAACTGTGGTTCCTAACAAAAAACTTCATCAGGTTACTCCCAAAGACATGGATAGGGTGAAGGTGGGGGAGAAGTTGAGGAAGAATAAAAATGAACAGCACAGATGCATAGTTATGGTGAGTACATAACTGTTATATCTGATGTTGTCATTTTCATTCATTCCTCAATGAATGGGAGAGAGTCCCCAGCTGCAGCAACCTTGGGTGGTCATCATGAAAGGATGTTCCAGAGAACCACATAACCAAATGCAGCCCTATTTCTGGAGTTGATATCCAAATTGCAATGAGCAATAAAAGTATGAGCATTGGACCAAGTGGCAGCTGCACACGTTATCAATAGAAGCTCTGGCCCAAACAGCAGCTGACAGACATTGACCTAGTTGAATGTGCTTTTGGTTGTCTTGGAAAAGTTAACCCTCGAGGAGTAAACATAAGAGATGCAATTTGTTAGCCATTTGGCTTTTGTAGTTTTTGAAACTGGTTTTCCCAATTTGTTCTTAGCAAATGAAATAAACAAATAATCAATTTTCCTAATTTCTTAAGTCCTATGAAGATCGAAACAAATTTGTGTGTGTATATCTAATAGGTGAAGCTGAAGCATGTATTCTCCTTTATTATCAAATTTAGGAAAGAAAACTGGCAAGTTGATGACTTGGTTGACGTTCATTTCTGAGGCAACATTGGGTAAAAGGATAGGATTAGTGTGTAAGGTAACTGTCTTTGTAGAAAATTAGATAAGGCGGTTTTGAAGAGAGTGCTGTGAGTTCAGAGACTCACCTTACAGAAGTTATAGCCACAAGAAAGACTGTTTTCCAAGAAAGAAATTTGAGATCTACTTTAGCTGAGGGTTCAAAGGGGGATTGCACTAAACTTTGCAATATTACTGTAAGATCCCAAGGTGGAATAGGATCCTTTATTGGGTGTCTAAGTAAAAAGGTGCCTTGAAGAAATGTCTTACATAACTTGGATGAAGCTAAAGAAAAGCAAGATCTTCATGTGGAAGTTGGAGATGGCTGCTAGATGAACTTTGGTGGTAGAGAAACTCACCTCACTCTGAAAAATAGAGGCAAGAAAATCTAAAACAAAAACAACAGGGATTGGAGCGGTGAAAGGATCCAACTCTCTCACAAAAATCATCCTTCCAAATAACCTGCTTTTTTGCATTTCCAGGGAGAGAGCACATGACTAATTAGCATGGGCCACTCCCCAGAATGCCTCAATATCATTTGTAGCACACCATGGAGACATCCCACCATCATGCTGCACCATGGTAGAGCTGTGTCTGAATCAGCAATGGTTACTGCAAGGTGTACACCAGGCATACACCTTGCAGTAACCTTTCTGAAGCCAACCCTCTGTCTTCATGCTAAACGTCTTCTCTAGTGTTATCTTATAACTTGTGGGTGTGGCTGAAATGAGTCTATTACTTATCAGTCCACCCTGGTTAACACACAAAGGAAAATAAAAACAGAGGTTTATGATAGGGTCTCCAATCATAACCAGGCTGTCATGTGTTCAAAACATTGATGTCAAAAAATTCACCTTGACAGACAGAGAGAAAGAGAGGAAGAGAGAGAGAGAATCTTGGCATCCATGTTGAGAGCACTTAACATCTCAGGTTATAATGGGAGAGACCCAATCATAATTGCTTTGTAGTGCATGGAGTATTAGAGAGAAAATGAAAAAAAAAAAACAGTATTTGTAGTAAGTGTTTTACAGGTTAGAAAACCATAACACACTAACTGCTGTCACACAGAGAGTGGCCACCCAAAAAGTCCTTCAGGAAGACTTAAAAGAAAAAGGCTGAATGAAGTGTTTAATGGATTAAACAACTTCTCACTGCCCTTCTGTTGTTGCTGCAGAGCACTGTCAATGATCTAGCAGGAGAATGCTGCTTAACAATTCTGAGTCTTTTCGCTGATTTCAGAGCATTTTCACAATGTTCCATGCACTACAAATAGTTTCTGTTTAAAAAAGGCAGGAAATATTCTCTTTTTCATGGGAATTAGAGACAAAATGGACCACATTGATACCCATTTCTTAAAGATACATTGTCCAGGTTGAGAAACAGGTAATATAAACAGCAGTGGAAATATATTCCCAAAACCAGGGTTGCAATCAATGATGACCAATTCACAAACAAAGCAGTGGCAAAAGTAACTGTATCGTTGATAACTCTTCAGCAGTCTTCTTGATATTAATTTAATTGAGCCATGCACATGTAGTGTCGCTTTCTTGTTAGGACACAAATAAATGAGTCTTTGTGGGTTCTGTTTAAGCAGCTTTATTTTATACAAACCCATCAGTATAGAGGCTTACTGATTATAACTTAAGCTTCTTATATTCATACTATCAACTGCAATAATGCATGCTCACTCTCTGGCTGCTTCTACAAAATGGCACTAGGGATTTCACGTGTCTGGAATTTTTACTTGCACACACAGCCTCCCATGCTTCTTAAAGATATAGCGCATACACTTTACACTGATCTACATCTTCCCTGTTTGAGAAATAGATCATGCAATTTGTCATCAGATTATTTGGCATGCAGAAATCACAGGTAATCTATAGACATGCATTATACAGTACTAACTACACACATATATACAATCAAGTCCATGTTACTGCATATTTCACACTAGGCTTAGAAACTCGTCCATATCATGTCACATAAAACTGGGAAATAGATTTAGCAACTGGGGCAGTTTCTGCAAAATGGTTGAACAGTGGAATGTTCAAATCATTTTCTAGAACAGAATCAGACTTTTGAACACATTCCGGTTTAGAAACAGTGTCTGACTCATTCTTTGATTTAGAGTTTGCATCACAGATACAATGTTGTGACTGCAATGATGATGATTCTGGTACAGGAAGATGCCTGTGATTCCTCCTATACTCCACACCCTCGGAGTCTACCAAATAGGATCTTGGCTCAGCACAGATGCCTGAAATCTGTCCTATTCAATCAAAACCTTTTGTTGTCTGGATTTGTACCGTCTCTCCTTCCCTCAATGGACAAAGTAATCTGCTCGATCTGTCATAACTAGATTTCTGGATATTACGCTTCTTAAAACATTGAGCCTTGATGACTTTGTTGTTCTTGGGTTTAGGCTGCAACAAGCTTGATGAAATAGATAGCATAGTTCTAGTTTGTCTGGAAAGAACTCTTTGAGCAGATGAGCCAAGAATATCATCACGGGGTATGTTTCTGAGGTTAAGCAAATTCAAGATTACATCTGTATTGTCGCACTTTGACTTTCCAAGTAATTGCTTTGCACTCTGCACTGCACGTTCAGCTAGACCATTGGATTGAGGAATAGTGACGTATACAAAGTCCCATTCTTTTGCAAATTTCTGAAACAACTGGCTAGTGAATTGAGTACCATTGTCAGAAAAAAGTTGGTGTGGACTACCATGAACAGAGAAATGATGTTTCAACTTAGTAATAACAGCAGTTGAAGTTAAGTCTGGTAGCAGATAAATCTTAAACCTATTTGAATAAGAGTCTACCAAAACTAAGTAGTGTTGATTGTTCCACTCAAAGATATCAGACAGTTGCTATAGTAGACCAAGGTAGTTCAGGAACTTGACTCAGCTGAAGTGGTTCTCTTTGCAATTGTGATCTAGTACTATTGCATACTGAACAAGAAGAAAGAACTTTATCAATGTCTTTCGATAATGAAGGCCAAAATACTAATTATCTTGCTCTTCTCATAGTGGATGATGAATCTGGGTGACCATGATGCAAAATATGAATATATTCTTGTTGTAAGGTAGCAGGAACAACAATTTTAGAACCTTTGAAAATAATGCCATCTTCCATCAACAATTCATCTCTGTAAGGAAAATAGTCTTGCACCTCAGATGATACTCTAGATTGCTTTGACAGCCATCTGACATTAATGTAGTAATTAAGCTTTTGTGAAATTGGATCAGTTTCTGTGTGATCTCTTAACTCATCAAGTCTAGTGGTGGAATAATTACGCTCTGACATCACATCAAAGTCAAAATTCTCAGCATCAGGTTGTTCTGTTGTATTTCTTAATGATCTGGATAAGGTATCAGCCAGATAGAGCAATTTGCCTTTAGTGTAGACCATTTTCAAATTGCACTTTGTAATCTGAGCATCATTCTTTGTAATCTCACCAGAGCAGAATGCATAGGCTTCTTTAGTATAGTAACTAGAGGATGATGACCAGTTTCAATCTGAATAGCTCAACCATAAATATTATTGTGAATTTTAGAACATGTAAATACTATCGCAAAAAGCTCTTTCTCAATTTGAGAATACTACATCGCAGTTTGAGTTTGTGTTCTTGATGCATAGTCTACTTGTCTGCCCTCTTGATGAATAACTGCGTCAAGGCCAAATTTTAAAGCATCACAGGAAAGAACAACTGGTTTATTCACATCATAGTATCTTAACGTAGGAGGGGTGGCAATTTTCTGCTTAAGGTCATCAAACGCCTTCTGATGATGTTCCAACCATGACCATGCAACATTTTTGCGTGTTAGTTCTCTTAAAGGTGCTGTCAACTCACTGAAATCTGGTATAAATTTGCCTAAATAGTTGACTATGCCTAGTGCTGACATCTCTAGAATAGAATAAAAACCCTTGTTTTTAGCACAGCCTGCTTTATTTGTTTTACAAGTCTTCGTATTTTGGGTGATTTGTGCTTTTGGTATCCCTAGAATAGCTGCTTGCTTGGTCGGGTCAGGTCTCAAGTCTGTACTTGTCAATAAATGTCCTACGTACGTAACTTCTGGAAGTCTGAATTTGCACTTCAGAGGATTGAGCTTTAAGTTTACTTTACGTGCACTGTCTAGTATTTTCTTGAGGTTTCTGTCATACACTGCTTCACCATTGCATTGCCTCCAACTAACAGCTCATCTACTATTATGGCACAAGGATAACTTGAAAAAAAATTGTTCCATTGCATGCTGGAAAACTTCACTTGCTGAACTTATTCTAAATGGCATCCTTAGCAATCTGTATCTGCCAAATGGAGTACCAAAAGCAGTTAGAAATGAGAATATGCAATCAAGCATCACTTGCCAAAATAAACTCTTTGCATCCAAAACAGAAAATGCAGTGGCATTCAGTATTAGAGCTGCAACTTCTTCAACTGTGTGTATTGGATTATACTGTCTTTTTAATGCTTTGTTCAAATCTCTTGGATCAATGCATATTCGGATTTCATTTGAGCCTTTTTTATGAGCGGCTACCATGGACGACACCCATTCCATTGGTTCTATGACTGGACAAATCACACCTTACTGCACCATTTTATCCAACTGAGCTTTAACTTTATCTTTCATGGCTATCAGAACTCTTCTTGCTGGCCTGACTACTGGAGTGATCTCTGGATCTAACTTCATGGAATACACAACTGGAAGTTTATCCAATTTATCATCGAAAGAACATCAGCATACTCTGAGAAAATGGCTTTGGAATAATTGGAACTTGGAACTGCACTCACACAATGAACTTCTTTGGCAAAAGAAAACAGATTAATTCTTAAACTATCTTTGAGACCCAATAAAGATTGCACTGGTCATCGGACTACGTGGACTAGCAAGTTGTAACAGTTCTCGGCCAGATAACATAAAAGTATTACTGAACCTTCGGTTTGATTTTCTTCACCTTCATAAGCAACAAGTCTCACACTGCTGTTGCATTGAGTTATTCATTAGTTCTCACTCTTGCAAATATGTCTGCTGATATAACATTACACTTTGACCCAATGTCTAATTTGAGCTCTGTGGATTTTCCATTAATCCAGACCGTGCAAAACACTTTGCTCCTTGTTAATAAGTTTACTGCATCAACTCTTTCTCCAAGCACTGATACACCATCTACACAGAAAGCTGACTGTTTTGATTCTACTTGTTCAACTTGCTTTTTTGTGCGAGGCTTACTTGATTTATAAAACGTTTGGAAATTATTCCATTTTTTACACTTTTGACATTGTTGACCAAATGCCAAGCACTTCTCTCTTTTGGACTCACGATTTGCACCACAATTGTGACAGTTAACAATAAAGCTAGATTTGGGTTTTGCTGACTCATGTTTACATTGCACTAAGCTGGTGGTGGAGCTTGTACTTTTTCTGAAACTTGCTAGAAAACCTTGTGGCTTCTTTGGAAACCCTGTAGCTGCCACGTGCTTAGGCTTGTTCTTGTTTGTCATGTGTTGCTTACTATCTACATTTGCTCTGGAGCTCACTGAAACCATGCTCTTGTCACTTGTAAGCATACTCGTATGTCTTTCTGTCATTTCATGGATCAGACAAATCTCTATTGCCTTGCTCAATGTTAAATCACTATCACAAAGTAAAATCTTTCTCATAGCAGCACTATTAATACCACATATAACCATGTCCTTTATCAGCACATCTTTTAAATCACCATACTAATACATTTTAGCTCTGTTTCTCAAGCCAGTTATATAAGCTGCAAATGTTTCCCCTGGTTTCTGATCTCTTGTGTAAAACAAATGCCTCTATAATGTAACATTCATCTGGGGGTTGCACATTTGTCTAAACTTGTGCTTCAAGCATTCGGGATCCTCCCTTGATTCAGCTTGCACAGCAACATGACTGTCTGCACCTTCTTCTTCATACACTGTTGGTGCATACGCAAATGAATGCTCTCTTTCTATGGCCTCAGACCCTGCTATGTTTAGCAAAATGAATGCCCTGGTATATGCATCTCTAGCTGCATAAGCTGCGTGCATGAAAATATTGTACTGTTGCTCAAATATTCTCCAGTTCTCTGCAATATTTTGATCAAACACAAGTGGTTGGGGTTTTCGAAATCCATCTGCCATATTACCACATACCAGCAAAGGATCTTGCAATTATGCACGAATACACACACATACACATGTGCATAAGTAACGTGTAAAAACAGTAATTGCCCAATGCCTTTCTGCTCTGAACTTATACTTTCTTTTGTTCAGCTTATCAGAATTATGCTAACGAACAAACTCATAGTACTTTCGAATAACTGGACTTTGCGAAATAAATCTCAGACTTCTCGATGCTTTACTAAACTTTACAAAATAACTTTTAGGATTTTTCAATGCTTTGCTAAACTTTATGAAATAACTTTTCGGATTTCTCGTTACTTTAAGGAGCTTTGTGAAATAGCTTTTCAGGCTGTTCAATGCTTTACTGAGCTTTGTGAAATAATTTCTCGGGCTTTTCAATGCTTTTGGAATCTATTATTGGTAAAGGCAGAAATGCTAAAGTCATTTATTATCACTCACTACACTTTTGGAATCAGTAAAGGCAGAAATGCTAAAGTAATGCGCCATCACTTGTCAATGTTATCACTTGGAATTTTATCGGTAAAGACAGGAATGCTAAAGTCAATTATCACCATTACTTGTTAACGTCATCACTTTAAAAAGCATTCGAGAACTTTACAATGCAAGTGAGTAATTTATGAGCAATGTAACACTCTTGTAATGTCATCTTTTGCAAGAAAACACCTTATCAATGCAAGAAACATATCAAGCAACAGTACAATGTGAATAAATCGAACATCTGTTGCCCAAAACTCTATAGCTTTTGAAGTAAGTGCACTTTGCAAAAACCTGCATACAGCACACTAAATGTCCCCAAAATGGCAGTACCATGCTAGGCAATTCTTTGCAGTACAAGAAGCAAATGTAATGGTGGCACTTATCGAATAGACACACCCAGCACAAGAACTTTTCTTCAAAATAACTATGTTTTGACTGGATTGCATGAAATAGTTGCACTTTGTACGCAATGAACTCTTTGAAATACATGCACACGAATAAGCACACACTGTAAGCATTTTTACACAGTCTGAGATACTTTGAATAACTTTAATTACACCCTTGATACAATACGAAGTCGTAGTTTTGCCCAAACACAGCACTTTACCCAAACACATACAGTCGCCTTGCTTTATTTTTGCTTAACATGCCTTTTTCTTTTCTTATTATATTGTTTTTTGCCTCATTTAAGCCCTTTTTATGCCCAGTGTAGTTTGCTTGTGCTCATTTTACTCGAAGCATGCCCAACTCTCCCTAAAACGCACTCATTTTGCTTTAAACATGCTTGTTTTTTGCTTTACTGTTAATTGTTTCATCAAATTTTTTTATCTTAAACAATTTCTTTAGTAAAATTTTTTTGTACTTTCCACTTGCCTGATAATGCAGTTTGTGCCCTTGTAATGCCCCTTTTTGCCTTCTTTTCCATTGAGTAAACAACTGGTATTATTTCTCATTACCTTTGATACTTTCTGGTTATGTTTGTGCTCTTTTCTGTCAGTTTTACCTTCGCTGTTGTCTTTACATCTCATGGCACAGAATATTCATCTATCTTCGATCCTGGTGTGACGCCCCAGCACTGGCCCAGTAATCAAGGAGCTTCAATCCTTACCACTAGCAACAGTGGGGGACATACACACGGGAGGATGGCAAGTAGACACACAGCAAAGTGCAATTTCCCTTAAGAGCACACAAAGATCACAGTCAGTCTGGGGTTGGTTTCTCCCTCTTTCTCCAGATCCCCAATAAAACTCCCCACTGGCAAAGCTATAGAGTTGATACCTCAGCTGAGTGGCCAAACCAAGATCTCCAGTACCCTCTCTGTCCAACCAGTGCTTTGTGTCCCTGCCAAAATAGCTGACACACACACTCTGAGATTTGATTTATACACACACACAGACACACACACACACACACACACACACACACACACACACACACACACACACACACACACACACACACACACACACACACACACACACACACACACACACACACACACACACACCTGAGAAGGGTTGGCACAGGTTTACTAGCTATGCCCCCTTCTACCCACACTATAAGGTAGTTTTCACTGCCACCAGCCAACTTATCAGCTACTTTAAGGCCCTTACCAAAGGGTGTCCAATCCTACTTTGTAATGTTACTATTAATCCAAATGGTAGTCTGAGAAACAGCAAGGCTATTTAGGAGTGACCTGTACAGTGTCACCAAATAGATATGCAAGTACTCTAAGAGTTTAAATATGTCTCACAGATATCAGCCACAATTAAAAGGTTTAAATATATTTAATAATAAATAATAAAAGAACAAGACAATATTACATAAGTAATCAGTTACATCAGAGTTCAAAATCACAGAAAATATTTAAAAAACATTGCAGGACAGTCTTAAATAAATAAAGAAAGCATCTAAGCTATAATTTACCATATTCCTATCTGAATCTAAAAGAACTACTACGCCCTAAAAACTTACTTACAGCAAGGCAAGTGCAGAAGGTGATGAGTGGATGTTCTTTTTATGTCAAAGACAAAATACAAAATGCACAGTCTCTCTCTGAGATAGTTCTTAAATTAATATCAAATACTACTGTTGGGTTAGCTTGGATGACATCACTTTTTGTCACCTGACTTAAGTTCCCAAGCTAAACCCCCATTATCAGAAAGTACAAGCATTTTTAGGATCTCCCTGTGAAAACTACATATCTCTTAGATGTTTACAGATCCTGGAAGTCATAAAACAATAAAACACTTTTACATCTAAAATCTAGTAATTACTTCTCTTTCAAGATAATACAAAAAGCTTCTAGCTGTAGACATTGTCTGCTGTTGACTGAAACTTTTATAGTACAATCATAAAATAATTTAATTTCAACTTATTTTCCTGAAGTGCTTTCAGCTAAACTAGTGTATGTTAAAGTCATATTTAATCTGTCCTCTAAATTGAAGACATTTTTCTATAGCCTTTTACTATAATCATGCACAATACTGGTCCCTTCCCCATTTTTTCTCTTCCTACTGTATTCCTAGGTCAATTACTTAAAACTACTTTCTTTATCTTGGAAAAAAAGTTTACCTATGTACCTGCAGCCCATACTTCTATTGTTTTTCCTTTTCACCACACAGTACTTGATTAGTAGCAGAAGATTTCTAGTTATTAGTAAGATACTGTGATACACTGACCTGGAATTGACTGAGCTTAGTTTTCCTGATTATTTTCTTGGAAGCTGGTCTGGTCCAGTTTTTCTGGCTCATCCCGCTCCATTTGCCCACATTGCGCTCGGGCACACTCTGCTCCCCTACCCTACCCCAATTCCCACACAACTCCTGACATCATTTCTTTTAGAGATAAACCTGCTTTGCCCCACCTATGCACTAGCCAATAGACATCCCTCTCCTCTGCTCATACCCCACATCACCATTAACTGTAACACCAACTCCCTACCTTTCCTGAACGTTACCTGCTTTCAATTTTTTCAGTCACTCACTTTAGAAAACTCTTTCAGTTAATTCCTGATTTCTTCGACTAACCTTAAATAAATTGTTACCCTTTAATTATTTTTGAGCTGAAACTAAATCATGGCTATACCTTTCAAAACTCGATTTCTCTACCTCCTATTTCTAATTCTTTTCTCAGCTCTAACCACTTACTATACTCCTCACCTGCTTACCACCACATCTCCAACACTCTCTTATCCCAATACCCACTATACAAATAACTACTCTACCCCTATTGCCTCCTCTCTCTTTAACCATGCCACTATATTATTTCACAAGTTCAAAGTATTGTACATACCAAATGCCCAACCTCTCATCAAAACAAAACATCAGTTCTTTGCAAATATTTCTTCATACAAATACTTCAAAGCACAATACTTCTCTTATCTGGTTATATTCACCCCAACTCAGGCCCTTGCCAACAGCACTCTAACCATAATTATACTGCACCCCCCTTTCCAACTGCCTCACAAATAACTCATTAGATCACAAGCCTCTTTTTGTCAATGAATATATAAAGCATTGTCAATAAAATTACCCTCCTTCATGCCTGGATTTCTCAGTATAACCCAGATATACTTGCTCTATCAGAGACATGGCTAAAACATCATATTACAAACTGTGAAATTCTCTCCCCTGATTATAATATTGTTCGACTGGATACAAGTTAAAAAAGGATGGAGGAGTAGCTATACTCTACTCTGACCATCTCTCTCTCTCTCCCCTCTCAATAGCTATCCCTGATTTCTGCCTTGCTGAAATACCTATAGCAACCTGTAACCTAAATCAACACAAAAACTTGTCATTGTAGAAATCTACATACCCCCAAGTAAAAACATTCCCATACTCTAGCAGTTTCTTTCTTGGATTTCTATATCCATTCCGTATGAAACCATCATCTTGCGGGATATAAATATTAACTGGAACCTTGTTAATACTGCATCCCCTGGCTACTCTATAAACCTTTATGGCTTTACCCAGCTGATCACCTCACCCACACACCAGCAAATAAATTCCCAGAATGGCTCAGTTATTGACTGGATATTAGTATCCAACCCCCAGTGCTATCATAACCCTTCCACCCTACTTACCTCCCTTAGTGATCACCTCCCTACCTCAGTTGTAAGACACTCACCCAATCTTAACATCATCTTCTTTCAGCTGTTCCTGTTAGGGGTCGCCACAGTGGATCATCCATTTCCATTTCTTCCTGTCCTCTGCATCTTGCTCTGTCACACCAAACACCTTCATGTCCTCTCTCACCACATCCATAAACCTTATCTTAGGCCTTTCTCTTTTCCTCTTACCTGGTAGCTTCATCCTTAGCATCTTTTTCCCAATATACTCAGCATCCCTCCTTAGCACATGTCCAAACCAACATAATCTTGCCTCTCTGGCTTTGTCTCCAAACCTTCCAACCTGGGCTGACCCTCTAATATACTTATTCCTAATCCTGTCCACCCTTGTCACACCCAGTGCAAATCTTAACATCTTTAATTCTGCCACATCCAGCTCTAACTCCTGCCTTTTTGTCAATGCCACTGTCTCCAACCCATATAACATAGCTGGTCTCACTACCCACTTGTAGACCTTCTCTTTCACTCTTATCAGTACTCATCTGTCACAAATCACTCCTGACACTCTTCTCCACCCACTCCACCCTGCCTGTACTCTCTTCTTCACCTCTCTTCCACACTCACCATTATGCTAAACCATTGATCCCAAGTATTTAAACTCATCCACCTTCGCCATTTCTACTCCTTGCATCCTCACCATTCCTCTATCCTTCCTTTCATTTACACACATATATTCTGTCTTAGTCCTGCTGACCTTCATTCCTCTTCTCTCTAGAGCATATCTCCATCTCTCTAGGGTCTCCTCCACCTGTTTCCTACTCTCACTACAGATCACAATGTCATCTGCAAACATCATAGTCCACGGGGACTCCTGTCTGATCTCGTCTGTCAACCTGTCCATCACCATTGCAAATAAGAAAGGGCTCAGAGCTGATCCTTGATGTAATCCCACCTCCACTTTAAATGCATCCGTCACTCCCACCACAGACCACAACGCTATCACACTACCCTCATACATATCCTGTACCACTCTTACATACTTCTCTGACACTCCCGACTTCCTCATACAATACCACAACTCCTCTCTAGGCACCCTATTGTATGCTTTCTCTAAGTCTACAAAAACACAATGCAACTCCTTCTGACCTTCTCTGTACTTCTCCATCAACACTTTCAGAGCAAACTTTGCATCTGTAGTGCTCTTTCCCGGCATGAATCCATACTGCTGATCATTAATCATCATGTCCCTTCTTAACCTAGCTTCCACTACTCTTTCCCATAACTTCATGCTGTGACTGATTAATTTAATCCCTCTGTAGTTTCTACAGCTCTGCACATCACCCTTATTCTTAAAAATCGGTACCAAAACACTTTTTCTCCATTCCTCAGGCATCCTCTCACTTTCCAAAATTTCATTAAGCAATCTGGTTAAAAACTCCACTGCCATTTCACCTAAACACCTCCATGCTTCCACAGGTATGTCATCTGGACCAACAGCCTTCCCATTCTTCATCCTCTTCATAGCTATCCTTACTTCCTCCTTGCTAATCCATTGCACTTCATGATTCGCTATGCCCACATCATCCAACCTTCTCTCCCTCTCATTCTCTTCATTCATCATAGGTTCATAGGTTCATAGGTTCATACTAGGCTATCTGCCCAAGGGCATTTATAAGCCTAGCCCATAGTTATTTGGCTTTCGCCACCCCTTTAGTTTGAATAAAACTATGCCCATTATTTTGCTGTGCCTCTGTCAAGCAGTGACACTGAAGTAATCCCTGGGGTATATCTGCGATCCCCCATCCATTGGTCAAGATTCCTCTTGAACAAGGCCAGTGAGGTGCTCTGCCTCACATGTACCGGGATTTTGTTCCACAGCATAAAAACCTCTACCAGTATCGAACCCCAGACCATTGACACAATAGACTGCATGAATTACCACTAAGCCACAGCAGATCAACCCCTCAAAGTACTCTTTCCATCTGCTCAACACACTCTCCTCACTTGTAAGTATGTTTCCCTCATTATCCTTTATTACCTTTGCCTGCTGCACAACTTTCCTAGCTCGGTCCCTCTCTGTCTAGCCAATCGGTACATGTCCTTTTCCCCCTCCTTAGTGTCCAACCTTTCATACAACTCTTCATATGCCTTATCCTTCACCACCTCTCTCTTTGCCATGCACCTCATCTCCTTATACTCCTGTCTACTTTCTTCATCTCTCTGACAATCCCACTTCTTCTTTGCCAACCTCTTTCTCTGTATACACTTCTGTACTTCCTCATTCCACCACCATGTCTCCTTGTCGTCCTTCCTCTGTCCAGATGTCATACCAAGCACCTTTCTAACCGTCTCCCTTACTAGCTCTGCTGTAGTTACCCAGCTATTTGGTAACTCTTCACTGCCACCCAGTGCCTGTCTTAACTCTTCCCTGAACTCCACCTCACAATTACCCTTTTTCAATTTCTACCATTTGATCCTTGGTGTTGCCCTCACACTCCTCCTCCTCTTCTTGATCACCAATGTCATCTTACAAACCACCATCCTATGCTGCCTAACTACACTTTCCCCGGTCACCACTTTACAGTTTCCAATCTCCTTCAAACTGGCCCTCCTACATAGAATATAATCCACCTGTGTGTATCTTCCTCCACTCTTGTATGTCACCCTATGCTCCTCCCTCTTGTTAAAATACGTATTCACCACAGCCATGTCCATCCTTTTCGCAAAATCCACTACCATCTGACCTTCCACATTCCTTTGTTTAGCACCATACCTACCCATCACTTCCTCATCCCCTCTGTTCCCTTCACCAACATGCCCATTGAAATCTGCTCCAATCACCACTCTCTCACCCTTGGGTACAGTCATCACCACTTCATCCAACTCACTCCAACATTTTTCTTTTTCGTCCATCGCACACCCAACTTGTGGAGCATATGCACTAACAACATTCATCATTACACTATCAATTTCCAGCTTCATAAATATCACTCTATCCGACATTCTTTTCACCTCCAAAACACTCTTAGCATACTGTTCCTTCAGGATAATGCCTATGCCATTTCTCCTCCCATCCACACCATGATAAAACAATTTGAGCCCACCTCTGATACACCTAGCCTTACTCCGCTTCCATCTGGTCTCTTGCACACACAATATACCAACCTTCCTTTTGTCCATCATATCAGCTAGCTCTCTCCCTATACCAGTCATACTGCCAACATTCAAAGTTCCGACCCTCACTACCACAGTCCTAGCCTTTCTCCTCTCTTCCTGCCTTCAGCCATGCCTTCCACCTCCTCTCCTCCTTTGGCCAACAGTAGCCCAATTTCCACCAGCACCCTGTTGGCTAACAGTACTGGTGGCGGTCATTGTTAACCCAGGCCTCGACCGATCTGATATGTAAATATTTACTGGTGTCCGCATGAATGAGTTGGCCAAGTTTTACGCCGGATGCCCTTCCTGACGCAACGCTCCCCATTTATCCGGGCTTGGGACCAGCACAAAGAAATGCACTGGCTTGTGCATCCCCAGTGGCTGGGTTCTCACCCAATCTTAACAAGAGCCACTAATACACAGAGTCTCATAACCTTAAAAACTACAACCCTGTCACCCTAAATGAATTACTGTCCACTGTAAACTGGTCATTCCTACACACATTACCCCTTAATGAGGCTGTCCAAAGCTTCAACAATTTATTCCTAGAAACCCTTAACACTCTGGCTCCCAGTAGAAAAATTAAGCTAAAATGTAATTATGCACCATGGCTAAACCGGGCAACTCGATCACTTCTGAACAAGAGAGACAGTGCCTGGAGAGCATGTAAAAAAATAACAACTCAACTTTCCACCTGAACTTATATAAACAGCTTCACAGTCAAACAAAAAAACAGGTCCTACTAGACAAAAAAACATTTTTTTATCAAAAATCTCTGAGCAATCCACATTCCAACCCAAAAAAATTCTTGCAATCAATAAACAAACTATCACCAGAGAACCCCTCTTCACCAAATCCCCTCCCTAACAAACCTTTTAATGAAACTGCAAGCCTACTTAACAACTTTTTCATCAAAAACAATAGAAAAGCTTACTAAACCAGAAATTCTTGATATAAAGACTCCACCTCCCACCTCATCTGTTCCATTGTTCTCCCTAGCACCCATAGCAATTTCCTTCATCAAATCACTTCTTAACAAACTCAAACCCTGTTCCCCATCAGCCAACAAACTTCCTCCATTATTTCTCAAACATGCAGCTGAAGCCGTAGCACACACTGTATTTATACTTATCAACAAAGCCATCCAAGAAAATACAGTACCAGATATCTGGAAAAATTTCTTCATAATACTCCTCCACAAGGGAGGAAATTCTACAGAATACTCAAATTACAGGCCTATTGCCATATTATCCCCCTTATGCAAGATACTAGAAAAATGTTTACATAGACAAATACTAAACCACCTCTTACAGGCAAGCCTAATTACACCCACACAGCACAGTTTCTGACCCTTCCATAGTTCTACCACTGCCCTGCTATCTTTCACACATAACATTGCCCAAGCCAGAGATAATAATAAACTTGTATCAGCTGTATTCCTTGACCTATCCAAAGCATTTGATACAGTTTCCCATCCCATCCTCCTAAACAAACTTTCCAACCTACAACTCTGTACCTCCACTACCTCCTGGTTTGACAGGTACCACTCAAACAGATATCAGTCCATCAGATGGCAAACACCCTTCTCCCCTTTCCATCTTCTAAAGACTGGGGTTTCCCAGGGTTCTATCCTGGGCACCCTACTTTTTAATATATTTACAAATAACCTCCCATGTCTCCTGCCCCCATTCTACATTAATACACTACCCAGACAATTCCACAATTATTAACACATTCAACAATATACAAAATCTCCACACTGCCACTCAACAATCTCTGCACCTGGTAGAACAATAGCTAACTGAAAACAACCTGCTTCTCAACCTCAGAAAGACCAAGCTTCTCCTTTTCCTTCCAAAAACACCTCAGTCTAGCTAAAGAAAACTTCACCATCTCATCCTTAGATAATAAAATTACCACCATGGACTCAAACACCAAATTGCTTGGCATTACTATAGACGACCAATTAAAATTCAACCTACATATCTTAAACTGTATCAAAAAGTCCAGTCAAAAACTAGGTCTTCTATACCACAACAGCAAATATATACCTAACAAATCTAGACCTATACTGGCTCAAACATTTATTCTACCATCCCTGCTATATGCTGCTCCTATATTTACTAACCTCCAAAATAATCTCTTAACCAAACCAGAAACTACCTATAACAAGATAGCAAGATTTGCAGCCAGTAATAGCTACAAATACCATCACTGTATATCCCTGAAAAGCTTAAGGGAGCCTGAGCTCCCCCACATGCTTCAAATATTAGAACTACAAATTGCACACAGCATCCTAAAAAGCCCCAACTCCTGTCCTGCCCTTGCATCCATAATTACACCCTGCACACCCAATTGTGACCTTAGAAGCACACAACAAAACCTTCTGCAGGTGACCAAGCCAAACAAAAATATTGAAAAAATACTTTACAGTCGTTTTGCATACTCATGGAACAAACTTCCATTGTCCCTTCACTCCACTACCAAAGGTGGCGAATTCAAAAGGCAACTAAAAATTCATTTCCAACATGCATAGATATGTACCTTTCAGGAAATTACCTAATGCATTTTTCTTTTTCTCAAAATTAACATATCTCCCTGGTATCTACCTAAACTGTCTACATATATTACTCTCTCTGCAGTTAGTACATATGCTATTAAATGCATCTTTGTTGTACTATGCCATAACTTTACTCTGAATTTTTCTTTTATTTTAGGCATTGCTACTTTCTTTGTAAATAACTTAATGCTAACCAAATTTCTCAAACATATTGTTACTGCATTCTCAAAATACTGTACTTTTGCCTTGTATATATTCGTATTGTATATTTCTCTATGTTTTTGTACTGTTAAGTATCTTACAACTTGAATTGTTAGCTTTTCTTATTTTTTTAATCACTTTCCTGGAGCTTTTCTCCTTGGGTCTCCGCTGAAAAAGGGTTCTCTGCATCCAGTTGGACTAAAAATAAAAATAAATAAATAAATAAAAAATGTTTTGTAAGTTAACCCTCTATGTTCTAGTTTCCACTGTTAAAAATATGTGCATTCACACAATTACAATAGTTTTGATACATTTCTGTTCTAAGCCAGCAACGCATGCACTGGCTACATTTTTGAAGCTCAGTACTGCACAAACCCTGTTCAACACATACTTCTGTATCAGCAGTTTAATATATACACAACCCACAGTCCCAATACACTTGAAAGACAAGCA
The DNA here is from genome assembly GCF_019279795.1 of Protopterus annectens. Taxonomy (NCBI): domain Eukaryota; kingdom Metazoa; phylum Chordata; order Ceratodontiformes; family Protopteridae; genus Protopterus; species Protopterus annectens. The sequence continues at coordinate 1,188,747,916 of NC_056747.1, read as the reverse complement.
TATGAATCATGTTGATATTCACATATGACATAGGATTATTTACAAAATTCCAGATAGCTGGGCTGGCAGTGTTTCCTTATTTCTCACCTGGTTCTGACACCATGTCGCTTTCATGTTAGGACACAAATAAACGAGTCTTCGTGGGTTCTGTTCAAGCAAATTTATTTTATACAAACACATCACTATAGAGCCTTACTGATTATAACTTAAGTAACTTATATACATACTATTAACTGCGATCATGCATGCTCACTCTCTGGCTGCTCTCTCAAAATGGCACTAGGGATTGCACGTGTCTGGAATTTATATGTGTATGCACAGCCGCATATGCTTCTTAAAGATATAGCACACACACTTTACAATCTGATCTACATAGTTTTTGTAGAAGAATAAAGCAGAGTATTGGAGGGTATATCCAGGCAGGCAACTATGATAGATTACATGTAGTGTAAATTAACTGCCTAGTTAAGGAAAAAACAAAACTGAGCTGCAAAATATCAGACAGACCTAAGAATACATTATTGTATAAAGGTAGTTTTTGCAGGCCTGAGTTATACTGATCTTGGTGGACATAGGTTGATGTAAACTGGCACTGGGTTGCTAATGTCCATTGGACATACCTCCCAACCACACCAAATTACTCATTTTTTACTGAGCTTTGGGGTTCAAATGAAGGGGTGCCACGATTCTCGAGTAGCACCCCTTCATTTCCGATTTTTTTCTTTGTCTTTTTTTAATTTTTGCACTGATAGAGCTGATGTCATCACGTGCGAGATGATATCAGATCTATCAGGACTACCAGCCTGTCGGAATTGAGCTCCTTGGGGCTGACATCATGCACACAGAACTTTCTGCTCAAATGTGAGCAGGAACAGCAGAAATAATGGCAGCAGCACTGAATCGATTGTGGCAGACCTGCAAGCAAGCAACTCAATCCAGAACACTGAATGGAGGATTTACAAATGCGAGCAGGAGCGGGAATGGCAGCACTGAATGGATTTTGCAAGCAGGAACGGCAGTACTAAATGGAGGATTTACAAATGTGAGCAGGAACGGCAGCACTGAATGGATTATTGCAGACCTGTAAGCAAGTAAGGAAACCGTGTGCGTGTTGGCGTGTGTTGGCACTGGCCAAAGACGTCTAACTACATTGACCAGGTTGGTAGACTAGTCCTAAGATCCTTTTATAGGAACAACCTGAGTATAAGGAACACATATGGCATATAGTTCAGTGTATGTAGTTTACAGTGTTGGTTTTACAAGCAGTGCTTGCCATACATTGTAAAAGCCTGACAAATGGTGTGTGACATATGAAAGCATGAATTTTGAACAAGCAGTATGACAGAAGAATGGTATACAATATGACTGAGTAAATAACTAAACTAAGCTTACACTATTCTATCAGTTCTAAGGTATTTATACATTTGCAAGTCACTAAACCAGTCACATAAGGAAAACAGGTACTTTCCTTTTATGATTAGTCAACTAAAAATACAAGCAAAAAAAAAAAAAAAAACCTAACAGTACAGTCAGAATAATTTGTCTGAAAACTGTCATATATTTGACTGAGTTTAAAGATGTAGCTGATTTGATTGATGCTATGCACATAAGCTTAACTAGAAAAAACAGAAGGACATTAGTCTTTGTCCCTATAGCAGTTCTAGCAGTATCCCACTTTCAAGGTATTCTGGGATGCTTTCACTGAATGTTGAGTAGTATGATTTATTTATTTGCTCTGGGGAGGGATGGTAATAATTTGCTAGAGCTACTTTACTAAAAATTGGTCTTTGGAGAATGAGAATATTATCTGTTGGAAATGATGGCTGTACAGTGACAATAAGATGTTTAGCTTGAACCCTAAATGTTCTTCGGGGTAGATAACTTGAGAAAATAATCAGGGCATTTGAGGTGAATCTTTATGCTTGATCAGCTTAGGTAGGAGAGGAGAGGAGACAAAAAAATATCTACATGCAGTTTGTGAACAAGAAGCAAACTGACACTTACCTGAAGATGAGCAATACATGTTCTCTAAGCTATACCAGTTATGTGCGCGGGACAGGTAAGTTCCAACTGAAGAGCTTGTTCTAAGTGTTAAAATAGACCTTATTTGAAGGAATGGATTGAGAACATGTATCCAAGTCATTTATTGTACTAAAATTATTAAAGGTAAACAGATGCCCATCGGATAGCTGTGCCAGTCACCATCTATTGATATTATGACATGATAATGAGATGGAAATTACATAAGGAGGGGAGGGTGGGGTTTCTGATCATTGAATACAGATTCATGCTTCAAACTTGTATGTAATTGTGAGGAGAGACAGTCACTTGTGTTCCTTTTGAGACCATTTATGGATGCTTGGTACAAGTGACAACAGCCTAAAGTCCCTACCCACCACCCCATGTAAAAGCTCCTCATAAAATCTGTGGTTTTGTGGCAAGTCAGTAAAGGATTGAATTCAGTAAATAATGACAGACATTTTAATTTCAGACTTCATATTCTTCAGAAAATAAATGGTAACGCAAAACCTTTTATTCTAGCAATTTTCTAAGTTTATAAGGTCAGTATTTGAAATTTGTCCCTATTTTTAGGGCTGTAATGTATTCCCCTATTATTGGCTTTGTCCAGTTTTTTTGTGCTAACAGGTTGAGAGCTATGGTGAGAAGTGAGAACTGAATTCTGTATTCCCCATTATTGGTGTTGTCCAGGTTTTTTGTGCTAAGAGACTGAGAGCTATGGTAAGACGTGAGAACTGAATTCACTAAATGATAGCCATTTAAGTTCAGGAAACTGCTAATCTGGCATAGTGGTACGTTGCTCTGACTGTACTGCACATGGTCCTCCTGGGTTTAAGACTTGACAGTGAAATGCATGGTGATAACATGACATTTTATTCTAGCAACTTTCCAAAATTATATAAGCAATGTTTAAAATGTGTCCCTGGTTTTTGGGCTTTTGTCCTGCCTGCCCCCCAAAATAAAGTTTGGATTTCTTGTGCTGCAAAGTTGAGAGATACAGTTGAGTGCTGAGTGGAGTTTACAAGCAGCTGAGAGCTTCAGGGGAAGAGAAGTTTAGTGTGGCTTATGCTAAGTCTGCTTGGATTGTTAATAGCATAACAGATTAAATGCTTGCTTTTGATGCAGAAGACTGTGGGTTCTACTCGGAGTCTGTAGATGCATTCCTGATACTGTACTGTGTTGTACTTTTAAAGGGGGTGGATGTAACAAGTCAAGGGTGTAGCTACAGATAAAACAGAAGTGAGCAAATGTCAAGCACAATGGCATTTGTGTTTCAGTGGAAAGAGCAAAAAATATTAATCCAAATTCAGAAACAGAAAATCAGAATTATATTCTGTGCTGCATTATAAGAAAAAAAATGTGTGTGTGGAAGTAGACTTTTATGATGGAAATGTTCTGAATTGGGCAGTTTTGTCATTGGTTCATTTTGTTTCATTGCCTACTGAAAAAATGTTCAAACAGTAAATTTAAAATGCGCTCTAAGTCTAACAAGTGTGCTGTATTATACAAGGAGTATAATTTAATAAAGTCAGGAAGGTGTATCAAACAACCCATGTATGTTTCTTGTTTTGTGTGCAAGGGGCCTATGATTTTAAAACAGCCCAAAGGTAATCTTTATCCACCACTGGCCAGATGCATTTTCTTTGGATGTGGTGTGGGTTTCAATGCTGTTTCAATGAAAGTGACTTCCAAGGGCAGAGAAGTTTTAATGCTATGTTTATTTTCATTGTGAGACAGTATTGCTTTCTTTAGCAGATATCTATTAGTGTTTGTGCATTGTGCTATAAAATTGTAAAAATAAAATCCAAATAATCAATGTAGAAGTAAAGCAGTATGCACATTAGTGTTTATGGTAAATGGGGCGAAATAGCCAGGTAATGGGACATTGGAATGGCTGCAGGGGGGCTCTAGTGCCATATTTTGGTTATCTGTTCAGTTTGCATTTGAACATTGGTATCCCATAATTCCATTGGAGTGGGTGGGGATACATAATTATGTATGCTAATTTTACGTTAATCAGCATACAGATTTGTACCTATTTTTCATGGGCCTTGTCCAGATTTTTGATGTTTCCAGGTTGAGAGGTATACCATTGGAGAATTCTCATATGGTATCTTACTAGTGGAACTAAAACTATTGTTGCGGACATCAATCCTAGGGTCTAAATATCTGTTGGGCTGACAGGAATGAATTTTGGATTATTCGCTTGACTTGAAAATGAATAGTTTGAACCCTTGATAAAGGGCGAGCAGCTGTCATTGATGTTATGTTGAATAAGGCCCCTATGAATTCTAAGGCCTGAGATGATTGAAGTTAAGATTTTTTGTGGTTGATTGCAATACCTAGATTGGAACAAATCTGGAGTACATAGTCTCGAGCTGTTATCAGAAGATGCTTGGTCGAGGCGGTTATGAGAAAGTTGTCTAGATATGGATACACCAGAATCCTTACAGTCTCAAGTGAGCTGCTACTACTGCCATGCATTTGGTGAACACCCTGGGGGCGGTGCAGCACTCTGAATTGGTAGTGACTGGCTCCCAGTCAGAAGTGCAGATATTGCCTGGATCATTTTTATGTGATAGTATACATCCTGTAGATCTGCTGAGCACATCCAGTCATCCTTGTGCAGGAAGAGCAAGTGGACTGAACCATGACCATCAGAACTTGGTATGCTGAACTAACTTGTTCAGAATGCTCAGATCCAAAATTGGTCTCCAGTCCCCTGTATTCTTTGGCACTAAAAATAATCTCGAGTAAATTCTGGATCCTTTCTGGTTTGGGGGGACTTCTTGGATGACTCTTTTTTTCTAAGAGCTTTTGTATTTCTAGAGCTGCTGTTTCCTCTGACTGGTGGAACATCAGGAATTTTGTTTGATAATGAAGGAGGTAGGAAAAGGAGAATTATATAACCTCTGGAAATAATCCTCTGCATGCAAGTATCTTTTGTAATGTCCAGCAGGCTTTTTGGTGCAGGGATAAGTGACCCCGACTGCCTCCAGAGGTGGGCAATCAGGCCTCCTTTCAGGAGCACTGATAGGCTCTACCAGAGAAATAATCCCTGGACACCTGGTTCTGAGGGCCTCCTCTACTGCGTGGGTGGTGTCTCCCATTTGAGTTCCCCCCTCTGCCCCTGGGGGAACTTTCTCCACATGGAACATGGAATGGACCCTGGGATTTCCTGAACCACACTTTCCGACCATGTCATTGAATCCTGGAAAAGGCTCTTTGAGGAGTTGAAAAACATTCACCCACTGCAGACAGGGTCTTACCATCTTGCTCACACCTGGTGAGTGTGTAGTTTACCTTGGGACTGAATAACAAACTTCCGTCAAAAGAACCACCGATGAAGGATGCCTTGAAGGGCTCTGCAAAAATCACGCAAATGCATCCAGGTGTGCCTACTAATGGAAATGCCTGAACCCACTGCTCTTTAGGCTCCTGCTGCATGTGAAATAAGCCTCATGAGTGATTTTGAAATAGATTGAAGGGTCACCCACTGTGAAGAAATGGAAGACTCTGCGTCAGAAGTACTGGTCCCTGAGAGAGATTTTTAAAAGTTCCTTGATCAAATCCCTCTGTAATCTGGTGAAGTGTGCCAAGTAATTCAGAGACCTGAATGCAAAGGTCACTGAGGCATACACATGCTTCCCAAATCTGTCCAGTGCCCTATACTCCCTCCTAGGGGGTTGAACAGATGAGCTCTGTTCCACAAGTTCTTTCTTGGTGGTTGCCACCATGACCATAGCATCCACTTGTACTCCTTTATTCCAGAATACCCTTCCCTTCAGTGGTACCAGGATCCTATCTGGTCTCTCAGGGATGGCGCAACAAAATCAGGTTCCTTCCACACCTGCTGAAAGATCAAATCAATGAGCTCATCAGCAGGCAGAGTCACCCAGAAAGTAGATGGGACAGTACCAAATGCCTCCAGAATACTGATTCCTCTTGAAAATGTTATTGGTTGACCAACCACCCCTTTGTTTCAAGATCTCTAAAATGTCTCAAAATGAGATGTCATCAGGTGGTGATCTTGGAGATCCTTCCCCTTCATCAAAATCAGTACCCTCCATGACCAACTCCTGAGGGGAGTCCAAGTGCCTCCTCTTACACTTTCTCTTCCTGGGGACTTCTTCAGTGGGATGTTCTGGAGAAGTATCAAAAGAAATAACTAATCCCTGTGAGATAACCTGGAGACTTTAGGCTGGCTGTCCCTGTGGAGTAGAATGTTGAGGGTCATGACATCTGAGATCCAGAGGGAAGATCCAAGGTGGAAGAGCCGTCTGACCTCTAGAAGAGAATACTGCCTCTATTACCTCAAAGGCAGAATGCCCCAGGGAAATAAAACTGTCAGAGCCAAGAAGGCATGCTTCTGGACCAATGGCTCCCTCCAACCTGAGGACACAGAAGCTGAGGCAGGAGTTGGAACAGAGCTATCAAATGCTGAGGCTTCGAGGAGAACAGACAGCTCCGACAACTTTGGAGTCGACCCCAACCCCTGGGATCCGGCAGTGAAGCATCGGGTCCAAGAGTCATCTGACTGCAACACACTTTGAGTCACGGCACACAGAGAAGATATCAGATATGAAGATAGAGGCATCTCTGTACCCAAAACATATGGAGCTGGGAGTCTCAGATCCAAGGACTCCAAAACTGAGGGATGGATCGGAGAAGGATCCAAAACTGGTGGGGTTGTTCTAGTGAAGGTCTATGAACCTGTGGGGTAGGAACTGGGAGAACTCCCATCTGAATTTGTGTTGAGAGAAGTTTCCTCATCATTCTGTCCACATTGGCTTCTGTGAGACTTCTGGACAAACACGAAGAGGCTATGGTAGGTGAACGGTGTCTTTCCAGGAAGGGCGATGGGAGCTGCGAGGGTACAGGATCCAGGGAAGATGTGTACCTAGTCCTAGGTAATTGGCAGGCTCAAGATGAGTTGGATCCAAAGATACAGCTCTGGTGTTTGAAGAAGTTAGATCCAAAGGCTTATGTGTAGGATCCAAGGTTTTTTGGGTCTTCTTGAGCAGTTCAGAGGTCGGATCCAAAGAAAATTGAGAGGAGCCAGGTTGCTCAGAAGGTCTCTTTTTGGCTTTTTTTCTCTCATATTTGGAGGGTTGAGCTTCAGCCAGTAATTCTCCAAAGACCAAAGGAAGAATGCCCTTGAGAATTAATTTATTTTTGTGTTCTGTCAATGCTCTAGGGTTAAAGGCCTTACAGATAGAGTATGAAGACTACAAATGGTCAGGTCCCAAACAATAAACACAGAGGTCATGGGCATCAGATAATGGGATTTTATGCCCACATTTACTATATTTCTTAAACCTGCCATTTTAACACACCAAACAACCTGCAGAAACAATTCCACTTTCAGAAGGCAATAGGAAGAGGGAAGTTAAAGTGGAGAGGTTGAAAAAATAGAAATAAACTACCTTTTTCTTTTTCTTTTCTTTTTTTTTTTTTTTGCATTACTTTTAAAGAAAAGAGGGAAAAGTGGTACCAGCAATGGTATTGAAGAAATTTCCAGCAAGTGGTAAGGGAAGAATACCAACAATGGTAATGAGAAGCTGCCAACGGTAAGAAGAAAGGTATGAAATTACTACTATGTACAGGGAGGATAAAGAAAAAACTTTGCTAATAGGAGAAGGTATAAGGTAGGAAAAACTTGTCTCCTCAAATTCATGCCTGAGAGCTGCAACTATCACGTCTGTATACAATGGCTGCAAACAAGATCTGAAGAATCTTATGGGTAAGGGAGGAGCTTGGAGCTTGTAGTATCCACGAGTTGTGAAACAGCGGCCAAGTCGGATAGGAGGATTGGATTCAAACCCATACTTTGAGGAATGAATGAAAATTGACAACATCAGATCTTGCGTTCACTTGATCGTCTTACAGGTAAGTGCCAGGTAGTGATGGAGGGTGTTGGCATGTGAGGTTTGAGTGATATAAGGTGAATGTGTTTTTGTGTAAATTTTTGTGTATGCGTTTGCATGTGGCTGCCTAGGTGGCCGCAACAGGGGAGTTAGTTTGGGGATAGGGTACGTGTGTGTTTGTGTGTGTGTGTGTGTGTGTGTGTGTGTGTGTGTGTGTGTGTGTGTGTGTGTGTGTGTGTGTGTGTGCGCGCGTGTGTGTGTGTATGTGTGTGTGTGTATTAGTGTTAATGTGAATGGGTGAATTTGTCTATGACTGTGATCATATGGGCTGGTGTGTGTGTGTGTGTGTGTGTGTGTGTGTGTGTGTGTGTGTGTGTGTGTGTGTGTGTGTGTGTGTGTGTGTGTGTGTGTGTGTGTGTGTTAGTGTTAATGTGAATGGGTGAATTTGTCTATGACTGTGATCATATGGGCTGCTGTGTGTGTGTGTGTGTGTGTGTGTGTGTGTGTGTGTGTGTGTGTGTGTTAGTGTTAATGTGAATGGGTGAATTTGTCTATGACTGTGATCATATGGGCTGCTGTGTGTGTGTGTGTGTGTGTGTGTGTGTGTGTGTGTGTGTGTGTGTGTGTGTGTGTGTGTGTGTGTGTGTTAGTGTTAATGTGAATGGGTGAATTTGTCTATGACTGTGATCATATGGGCTGCTGTGTGTGTGTGTGTGTGTGTGTGTGTGTGTGTGTGTGTGTGTGTGCGCGCGTGTGTACACTTGCATGAATGTAGAATGTGTGTGAGGAGGGGGGCTTTCATACCTACACACTCCCTTAGACTAATGATCAAATCCTGCAATATAGAATGGAACACTAGACACCAGAGATAACTCTATATATCGTATCGTAAAGGCACTTAAAATAAGAGTTTCAACTCGAAAGCTTGAAGTAATAAACCTTGTTTTACATGGATGGTTGTGCTGTGCCTTTTTGTTACTAATATAATAGAACAACAATTTTGCAGCATGGAAGATGTGGACTAAGGGGAACACTAGACACATGGGATAATTCTATATAGAGTGCCCTAAAGGCACTTAAAAATATTCAAACCCTGTATTGTCTCCTCTGCACCACTCTATAAATATCAAGAATACTATTCAAATATTACTTACGACTTTGAAAATGTTTTAAAATAAAAAGAAGGGAAAAGTTTCAAACCCTGCGCTTGTGATACAGCAGTCTTAACCCATACAATACTTGCCTGCTTAGTATAACAGTTTTTTTTTTACCTAATAAGATGTATGAAACTGTGATGCCTTGTTTTATTCTATGATCGTAACAGTCCATGAGTTATGAGAGACAGGCATCTATAAGAAACAACAGCAGGAGTGTCTTGTGACATCCGTGGCAGTTGAGAGAGATGGTGTGTGTGGTGTGTGCCCTTGTGCTTCAGGAAAAGTGCAGGAAGGAAACCTAATGATACCAGGGAGACATTTTCAACTGTTAGGTGAACTCACTTAAAAAGCTAAAAGAGCCACAACATTAAAAGTTTGTTAGAACATGCTAACAACAATCAAGTTTATTCTAATAGAAAGAAAGGTACCTACAAATGTGGGGCATGTTCACAGTGTAATTATATATTACAGAAAGAGTAGATTCTGGTAACTGCTAGGAATAAATTACTTAAAGCTTCTATATATTCTAACTGCAATTCCCATGGTCTAGTCTGTTTGGTAACCTGTAGGATGTGTGAAAGTTTTTACATTGGTAAAACTGAAAGACAGTTAAAAAGAAGGATTTATGACCACGTCAATGATATTAAGAAGAAGAATAGCAGTAATGCGTTATACAGGCATACGCTGACATGTACTAGGGCAACATTTTCCTTCTTTGTTATAGAACTAGTACTTAAAGACCTGAGGGGTGGACCCTGGGAATCTAAGCTAGAATATAGGGAAACATACTGGCAAATAGTCATTGAAGCTAATAAACCCCCAGGTTTGAATGATAATATATCCTTGGTTCCCCTGTTAAAACTTAGGTCTGCTAAACACTGAATTTCTTTATTTGTTGTTATATTTTATAACATCAATTATTTTGTACCAAGTAGTATTTATTATGTTGTATGATTTTTTTAATTTTTATAATTTAAAATCTATATATAAACTATTTATTATAAATGTTCTTATAATCTGTGTTTTTATCATATGTTTTTAATAAATATATATATATATATTTTTTTTTATATACATGCATATATATAAGTATAAACTTTTTTAACATGTATTATTTTAATAAACAAGCATTAGTTTTCTTGTAATAGGTTAGTTTATAACCTAGTAATATGTGCCTTCTGCTTATTTTATAATATATCTTTAAGACAAGTCATTTACTTTAATTAATTGTTTAATGAGCTAAATTAAGTTACATAAAGGGAATGTGGGTTGAGACATTCTTTGTTTTATCTGAAGAAGTCTGGGTGACACTGGGATGAAAACGCTTGCAATTTTAAAGTTTTTGCATTAATAAAGAGTGGTTTTCATCTACAGGCGTTTCCTGCCTTCATTTTGTGCCTTCTTGATAATGTCCTGAATATTTTTTGGTGTTTGTTTGACTTTCTGGACTTACTCCATTCTTTGGTTTCCCCTTAAAATAACCTTAAGGTACCAAAGGTACCAAAACTTATCAGATATATTTGGGAAATATGGCTAGGCTTACAAAGGCCCCTGGGGCCAATAAGTTAGTATACACCTAATAACATACAGACAGGTCAAACATCACAATGCACTTTACAAGCAATAAAAAGTATGAAACTGGTATTATTGTCTGCCTTTAAAGATCCATGATTTGGAAGGGCAGGGACAAAACTAAGAACAGACATCAGGAACAGCCTATCAACGCATGCTAAGTTTTTTTTTGTGTGTGTGTGTGTGTGTGTGTGTGTGTGTGTGTGTGTGTGTGTGTGTGTGTGTGTGTGTGTGTGTGTGTGTGTCAGAGTGAATGAAGGGTGCCTATGCCAACATGATGTATAGGCCTCCAGTGTTGACTACCACAGGTAAGTGCAGATTTGCACTCGTTATTGTAAATAGTAATTCAGAAACATGAAAATTAGTCAGTAATTATGCCTTTCTTCATGGCTACTAACATGTCTCTGAATCATACATTGCCACATCTTGTAAACAGTCATTTTGGCCACATCTCTTACCACCAGTATTGGGGTTCTCTCAGAGAATCAAATGCATGTTATATACATCAAGTATATACAATATGGATTCCTAGACAGAAGTTTTATAAAAATTCAAATCTACATTAAGTAAAATAAAGTTCTAGAATAACATGAACATTCACTGTATATACCTCATTACAACTGGATAGATGATTAGAGGAGGTACAATATGTATGTCAGTGAGGTGTAACACTGCATCGCTGCAGAATATCAATGTAAGAGTAGCACTATGCAAATGTTTTGAAATGTAAGAGAATATTTTGTTCTTAGTTGTGTTGTTATTACAATGGAGGTTGTTTTAAAGGTAGAAAGAAGAGTTAGATCAGTTTATATAGTAGAAGGATGTCTATAACAGGAGCAAGTTGATTTTTTTTTCATTTGTCTCTGAATTTTCTATAATCTGCAATATTATGAAATTCTGCAGGGAGGGAATCCCACAGTTGTGGTGCCAGAACAGAGAAGCTATTGTATGTAGAAGCTAAGGTGTTGATGGTTGAGTCAGGGCTGTGGCATTGTTAGCTTTGAGCAAAGCTGATAAGGAATAGTCTTTATGATGAATCTATGACTAAGGGGAGGAGTAGTGTCACTGTATACAGTCTATGTACTGGTCATGTAAACATAGGTTTACATGCCCATTTACAGGGAACCATTTAGCACTCCGGAGAGTGACACTGTGATGTTAATTTTTTAGGTGAGTACAAAATAAATCTGTAAATTTTATTATACTGCATGGAGGTCATGGAGATTTTTTATAGGGACATTGGTTAGCAAAGCTAATGCACATTCTAACTGTTTTTTATGTTTGTACTGATGCATTGTTTTATCTTCAGTCATACAAAGTGAGTGGAATTGATTTTTGCCTTTAAGCTGATGATGCCTAATACCTAGTGACAAGTTTAATGTAGAATGTAGAGTGACTACCAAGAATATGAAAAAGACAACTCATTATATAAGTTGTTTATTGCATGATAGAGTAGTGCACAGAAGGGGCAGTTTGTTCAAATGCCAAAGTAAGAAATAAATGACATAATTTTATCATATGGCCTCCTATTTGTTCATAAATAACTTAAATGAAGGAGTAGTTCAAAGTCAGGAACAAGATAGAGTTTATCCTCTGCTTTTTTTACAGTAGTCTTTTGTAATGCAAATATATATTTATTTTATTTATTTTTATTTAACATTTGTTGACCAGGAAAGTCTGACTAGGACACACCATATTTTCAGCAGAGGCCTAGGGAAAAATGCTCCTGACGCATGTCTTTGGAATGTGGGAAGAAAACTAGAGTACCTGTAGGAAACCCATACGAACACAGGGAGGACATGCAGGCTCCACACAGAAGGTACCCCAGCCAACAATCGAACCCAGAAACCTCTTGCTGTGAGGCGACAATGTTAACTGCTGCACTACTGTGCTGCCCAGTAGTAATAATCTATACCTGTCTGTACTTCTCTCTTTTTCTAAGCATAATATGTAACTGGTTCAATATCCTAGGTTCAACAGTTTGAAGTTAGGTGGGTTTGACTTTTATTTATTTGTCTGTTTTATTATTTAATTGGTGCTGGGCGGCAGTGTTGGTGCAGCGGTTAGTGTTGCTGCCTCACAGCAAGAGGTTCTCCGGTTTGATCCTTGGCTGGGGTGCCTTCTGTGCAGAGTCTGCATGTCCTCCCTGTGGTCACATGGATTTCCTCTGGGTGCTCCAGTTTCATCCCAAAGACACTAGGTGGATTTGGCACTCTAAATTGACCCTAGATTTGAGTGTGTGCATGTGTGTGTGCCTTCTGTGGAAAGTTGAGCTGGCAACCTGACACTGTAAAACTCCACTGCCAATCATAAGCAGACAGATGATCCGCTGTGGCGACCCCTAACCGGGAAAAAGCCGAAAGAAGAAGATTATTTAATTGGTGCTATGTGTTTTCATTTTCATCATGTGGTGCTGGCATGCCTTGGGCTTCAAATGTTGTTATTCTGCTTTGTTTCATACCCAAGGCAGAATAATAAATTGTATGCTGCAGGCAAAACACCACAAACTTGTGATTTATTTTTGCTGCATACCAGACCCTTTTCATGGATTATATATTGGTAATTCCTGTATCTACTTGGCCATGTATAACTTGTTTACTAGACAACTATATTGTATGAAAAAAGAAATGACAGCTATACTATTAAATCCAACATAATATTTTTTAAATCTAGTAGTACATGTTCATGCCTGTTAAAAAACTGATTTTCCTATTTTGTGTATTTTTGTATGTCCTTGTGCACATTGTCTAAGTCATCAGCAGAATATTTGTTATTAACAGCTAGTCACTTCTATTTACTTTTATAATGCTGAAGAATGAGTCACTAATAGTTTAACATCCAGTTTCCTTTGTTAAGCTTTACTAGTCAACCTTTTTGATTTTATCTTAATGTGAAACCTTTTTTCATTTAATATGAATTATTCAGTTATCTCAGAAAGTGTTTCTGAGGCAAATATACTTCATAGTAATCTCAGTACAAGGCTGTTCATGCTGTTGCTATACACAATGTATAATTATGGTGACCAGAACCTCTGTGTGTTATCAGGCTCCTCCTGTAGCTATGAATCTACTTTTTATCAACTAAAACAGACACAATTAAAATTGTGATGACCAGCATTTGTCTAACACTGGTCATGTACCAATAATCACGTGTAGCATCCCACTAAATCCATTAAATCCATTTGCTCACCCAGTAGCTCTGAAACAGTACTCTGTAAGGATTTGTTGAACTCTGCCAACTCATTACACTCCCAAGACATATTTATTTATTTTTAACATTTATTTAATGAGAAAGTCCAACTGGGACAGAGCCCATTTTCAGAAGGAGCCCGGGGAGAAACACTCCAGATGCATGTCTTTGGAATATGGGAAGAAACTGGAGTACCCAGAGGAAACCCATGTGAATGCAGGGAGGACACGCAGACTCTATACGGAAGGCACCCCAGCTGACAATTGAACCAGAGAACCTCTTGCTGCGAGGCAACAACGCTAAACACTACACCACTGCGTCACCCATATGTTATACATTCTCATTTACCACCTTTCCCCCATCACACCTCCAACATTTGCCATCTACCTGAGGAAAAATCATTGGAGTTTGCTTGGAATATAAAAATACCTATGCAAATACTTCCAAGTAAAAGTTCTAAATCTTCTAGTCATACATATGTCCTCCCAATGTTTCCTTGTGAATTACTTATCCAGTCTCTCTTCCTAATCTTTTCTAGGCTCCTCTGGTTGATTCTTATAGTTATCATGCAATATTTTATATATCCTACTAATTATCCCTTTTTTTAAGAGCAGCCTCCATTCTAGCTTCAACAAAAAACTCTGCCAGAGCAGGTCTTCACTTTGGCTTCCCCATCCCTTTCTCTTTGCCTATACTATGATATCAGTCCCTGATAGGGGAAGCAGTCTCTAGCCTGCAGTCCAAAAATCTTACTGGTCTCTTAACATTCTATTATCTATCTCTCCCTCTCCAGTCATTTTTGACCAATATCTTGGTTCCTTTGTCAGCTTTCTCCAGTAAATGCCAGCCCCCTCTTGCCTATTCTCTATACTCATAATTGCAGTCATCCTATTGGCAAAATCTACTTTCTCCATTCTCTTGTTGGCTTAGTTCTTTTTTTTTTTTTTTTTTTTTTTTTGCTACTTTATGAGTAAATATTCTATATGGCTGTTGTTATTCCCCTTAAGGATTTGCTTCCAAATTCCAGTCTTTCCTTATATCTTGACTCCCCCCCCCATTTCATCCTCATCCCTTCACACTTTGAATTACAAATTTCTGCTTGTGTTATGTATATGAGCCTTAACTGTTTAGCTCTAAAAATCCTTTCAAATCAGGTAATCCTAAATCTTCTGTTGAAAGGATCAGCTTATCCTACTTGACCCTTGCCCTCTTCCTCACCCATATACATTCCATCTACTCTTTATTAGTTATTGTTCATAACTTCTCCTCTAGCTGATAATAATATGCTTGACCTGAATATAAAACTAAAGGGACTAAAACAAATTAACTACTTTTATCTCACTATCTATATCCATAAACAAGAACATCCAGTTTCTCAGTTTTTGTATTATCTTTTGTTTAGTCTCTTCTCACATATCCTTAGCTGCCAACAACAGAATCCCTTTTAATCCACACTCCAGATACTTCATTTTATCAAGTCCCCATATATGTGGGTATTGCTGGACCAATTCATGTGTGGGTACATGGTTTACAGCTATAGCCATTGTTTTATATTCATTAATTTTATATCCCGAGAAGACTTTAAACTGTCTCAAGATGTTCCACAATACTGAGATGTCCTTTTCTGGTTTTATCAGGTACAAAATAATATCATCTGTAAATAAAGTCAACTATTCTCGATCACCATACCAATTATAGCCTTGAATTTCAAAGTTCCTTATTTTCTTTTCAAATGGGTCTAAATATAAAGCAAATAATAAAGGGTAAAGAAGACACCCTTGCCTTGTTCCTCTGTTCAGATAGAGTTTGTCAGAAAGAAACCTTCCAACTTCAGTTTTTGCATCGTATCCCATATGTATTCTCCTAATTTATTCTATCTGAAAATGCAAATGCCCAGCTTATTCTGTTGAATGATTTCTCTTCATCAAAACCCAACAACAACAGATTTTCACAGAATGTCTAGATTTTTGCTTCATATTTTTGGCCTGTTTTTCATAGAATTCTGGTTTTCTGGCAAGTTGGTGGCAAATCATTAAAGACTGAAGTTAGAAAACAATGAAGACATTTGTGTTTCAGACTTCATACCCTTCAGAAAATTCATGCTAATGCAAAACCTGTTATTCTATCAACTTTCTAAGTTTGAAAGAGCAATATTTAAAAATTGCCCCTATTTTTGAGCCTTTATCTCACTTTTATTTATTGCTTTGTCCAGATATCGTGCTCCAAGAAGTTGAGAGGTATGCTCCCCTCTGGATCATCATTTGTTCTATTAATGTTGTCAAATATTTGCCTCCCTTCCACAAAACTACACTGAGCCACATCTATCAATTTTGGCAAAACCTTTGCAATTCTTTTAGCCATTATAGACATAAATACTCTATAATCATGGTTTAAAATTGAAATGGGCCTATACTGTATGAAACTGGGTCTGTTGAATCTTTACTGTCTTTAGGTATTACAGCCAACCACAGCCTTTTTCCAGGATGATGATGCTTCCCCTCCTTTTAAAATGCTGTTAAACACAACTTTCCAGATCTTTATCACTTTCTTCACTCCTAGCTTCTGATCTTCTACAGGAATATCATCTATCTCCTGCAGAATGATTGCATGTCACCATTTTTATTTCATCTCCTGTCTTAACTATTAATTGTTGAGCCTCATCTACTTCTAACCTAGGCATACTTAAGTCCTCCATATATATTTCTATTTGTGCTCTTTCTTGATTTCCACATTTCTCTGCTTTATACAAATTTTTATTACATTTCCGAAAAAATCTCTACAGGATATCTAGTTATTTTTCTTGTTATAGGCACCCTAAGTTTTGCAACAACCCATTCTACTTTCTGTTGCCTGTCATTGGTCTAAATGTTTTTGTGCTATGGAGTTATTATCAAAAAACAGTTGCTTAATAGCAATCTTTCTAAACTCATCCATATTATCCTGA
This sequence comes from Protopterus annectens, assembly GCF_019279795.1. NCBI lineage: Eukaryota > Metazoa > Chordata > Ceratodontiformes > Protopteridae > Protopterus > Protopterus annectens. The sequence goes on along the minus strand of NC_056747.1, from coordinate 1,188,731,168 downwards.
CACTCCCTTACGTTATCTTTATCACTCTGCAGTTGCATCTCTTCTTGTTCTGTGAGATTCCCTTATTCTGCAATACTTTAACCTTTGGCTGCCCCTCTAAATTATTCCTTTTCATTCCTAACCACATCTTTTTCTTTTAATATTACCCTTTCCTTTTGCTTCTTAACCACATCTTTTTTTATTCCTACTCTAACTTCTGAAGAAATGTCTATCTTCCCTAATAACTCTCGAATAATTTCCACTACTATTTTTTTTAAATTTCATTCTTTTTAACAGGTAGGTAGGGGAAATGCCAGTGTCTCATTTTTTACTTCCCTATCCTGCATTTGTATATCAGTTGTTATTGGTGCATGATCTGAAATAGTTTTTGGATGTGTGTTGAAGCTTTCAATTAAATGCACATGTTCCTGTGAAATATAATTTCTGTCTAGTATAGCCCAGTTATTGCACTTTGAGAAATAATATGTAAATTCTCTCTAAGCTCCTACTATTAAATTTGTATCTTCTCTACCTAATATTTTCATAAATTGCTTAGGAAATCTACCCTCTTTTATTACATTTCCCTTCTACATCCCACAGATAAATCTTCTCTGTTGCAAATCAAAATTCCAGTCTCCACCTGTAAGTAATATTCCCTAATGAAAGCCGATTATTTCTCCCAAAATTTTCCTAAGCTCCATAATAGCAGTTTTAGGTGGAATATAAATACATGCCAGTGCAATCCTACTCCCTTGCCAGAAGCCACTTAATACCATAAATCTACCATTATTATCTTTTCCCCCTCTTCTATCATTATTGGCACATCTCTAGCAATTAGTATAAGTACTACCCTTTTCCTTTGTCTCTGCAACTCTGCTGAATATTCCTCCTGAACTCCTTTATTTATCAGATTCACATGCTTACTTTTTTCCAAATATGTCTATTGTGGCATTGTTATTTGCACTCTGCAGTTCTTAATATACTTCTATACTCTTCCCTGTTTGTCTATACATGTGAGACCATTAATGTTCCAAAATGATATAGATACAATAAGAATTTATTATTCACACCTATTATATATGAAAGCTTTTTTAAATGTCTATTTTCAGCTTTTGCGTTATATGTATCCACTAATATTTGTCAGGTTGATTTGTTTATACAGTTGTTTCTTGTCATTTCCATTCAAACCTATGTCAGTTTTTGTTTTAATGAAAACCCTCAAAAAAAAAAAAACACCCCCACCCAAACCTATTAACTTAAAAAAACACACAAAACTATGTTCATCTTCAAACAATGAAGTTTAATCCTCCTACTAGGAACACTTTTCCTAAATTGGCAGCTGCACATACAGGTTACATAACCTAAAAGTAAGGTTATCCATTGTAAGATGCATGTTACAGCCTGTGTTCTTACTTAGACTAATTGCTGTATGTCCCTGTCTTATCTGCATTCTGATCCCAGACATGAAATCTTTTAGAAAACATTACATTTTAGCCTTAAAAAGTGCTCTGGATTTTATCAACTACCCTTATATTCAGCTTGTCTCTTGTTGTTAGTGCATATGCTCCACAAGTTGGGTGTGCAATGGATGAGAAAGAAAAATTTTGGAGTGAATTGGATGAAGTGGTGATGACTGTACCCAAGGGTGAGAGAGTGGTGATTGGAGCAGATTTCAGTGGGCATGTTGGTGAAGGGAACAGAGGGGATGAGGAAGTGATGGGTAGGTATGGTGTTAAGGGAATGCAGAAGGTCAGATGGTAGTGGATTTTGTGAAAAGGATGGATGTGGCTGTGGTGAATATGTATTTTAACAAGGGTGACATACAACAGTGGAGGAAGATGCACACAGGTGGATTATATCTTATGTAGGAGGGCCAGTTTGAAGGAGATTGGAGACTGTAAAGTGGTGACCGGAGAAAGTGTAGTTAGGCAGCATAAGATAGTGGTTTGTAGGATGACGTTGGTTATCAAGAAGAGGAGGAGGAGTGTGAGGGCAGCACCAAGGATCAAGTGGTGGAAATTGAAAAGGGGTAATTGTGAGGTGGAGTTCAGGGGTTAGTTAAGGCAGGCACTGGGTGGCAGTGAAGAGTTACCAAATAGCTGGGTAACTACGGCAGAGCTAGTAAGGGAGACAGCTAGAAAGGTGTTTGGTATCACATCTGGACAGAGGAAGGATGACAAGGAGACATGGTGGTGGAATGAAGAAGTACAGGAGAGTATACAGAGAAAGAGGTTGGCAAAGAAGAAGTGGGATTGTCAGAGAGATGAAGAAAGTAGACAGGAGTATAAGGAGATGAGGTGCATGGCAAAGAGAGGTGGCTAAGGATAAGGCATATGAAGAGCTGTATGAAAGGTTGGACACTAAGGAGGGAGAAAAGGACCTGTACCGATTGGCTAGACAGAGGGACCGAGCTAGGAAAGATGTGCAGCAGGTAAAGGTGATAAAGGATAATGAGGGAAACATACTCACAAGCGAGGAGAGTGTGTTGAGGAGATGGAAAGAGTACTTTGAGGGGTTGATGAATGAAGAGAATGAGAGGGAGAGAAGGTTGGATGATGTATGGATAGTGAATCATGAAGTACAATGGATTAGCAAGGAGGAAGTAAGGATAGCTATGAAGAGAATGAAGAATGGAAAGGCTGTTGGCCCAGATGACATACCTGTAGAAGCATGGAGGTGTTTAGGTGAAATGGCAGTGGAGTTTTTAACCAGATTGTTTAATGAAATCTTGGAAAGTGAGAGGATGCCTGAGGAATGGAGAAAAAGTGTTTTGGTACCGATTTTTAAGAATAAGGGTGATGTGCAGAGCTGTAGTAACTACAGAGGGATTAAATTGATCAGTCACAGCATGATGAAGTTATGGGAAAGAGTAGTGGAAGCAAGGTTAAGAAGGGACGTGATGATTAGTGATCAGCAGTATGGTTTCATGCCGGGAAAGAGCACTACAGATGAGATCTTTGCTCTGAGAGTGTTGATGGAGAAGTACAGAGAATGTCAGAAGGAGTTGCATTGTGTTTTTGTAGACTTAGAGAAAGCATATGACAGGGTGCCTAGAGAGGAGTTGTGGTATTGTATGAGGAAGTCAGGAGTGTCAGAAAAGTATGTAAGAGTGGTACAGGATATGTACGAGGGTAGTGTGACAGCGGTGAAGTCTGCGGTGGGAGTGACGGATGCGTTTAAGGTGGAGGTGGGGTTACATCAAGGATCAGCTCTGAGCCCTTTCTTATTTGCAATGGTGATGGACAGGTTGACAGACGAGATCAGACAGGAGTCCCCATGGACTATAATGTTTGCAGATGACATTGTGATCTGTAGTGAGAGTAGGGAACAGGTGGAGGAGACCCTGGAGAGATGGAGATATGTTCTAGAGGGAAGAGGAATGAAGGTCAACAGGACTAAGACAGAATATATGTGTGTGAATGAGAGGGAGGATAGAGGAATGGTGAGGATGCAAGTAGTAGAGGTGGCGAAAGTGGATGAGTTTAAATACTTGGGGTCAATAGTTCAGAGTAACGGTGAGTGTGGAAGAGAGGTGAAGAAGAGAATACAGGCAGGATGGAGTGGGTGGAGAAGAGTGTCAGGACTGATTTGTGACAGACAAGTACCTGTAAGAGTGAAAGGGAAGGTCTACAAGAGGGTAGTGAGACCAGCTATGTTATATGGGTTGGAGACAGTGGCATTGACAAAAAGGCAGGAATTTGAGCTGGATGTGGCAGAATTAAAGATGTTAAGATTTGCACTGGGTGTGACGAGGGTGGACAGGATTAGGAATAAGTATATTAAAGGGTCAGCCCAGGTTGGAAGGTTTGGAGACAAAGCCAGAGAGGCACGATTACGTTGATTTGGACATGTGCTGAGGAGGGATGCTGAGTATATTGGGAAAAAGATGCTAAGGATGAAGCTACCAGGTAACAGGAAAAGAGGAAGGCCTAAGATAAGGTTTATGGATGTGGTGAGAGAGGACATGTAGGTGGTTGGTGTGACAGAGCAAGATGCAGAGGACAGGAAGAAATGGAAACAGGTGATCTGCTGTGGTGACCCCTAACGGGAACAGCCGAAAGAAGATGATGATGATGATGATGATGATGATGATATTGAGCTTGTCTCAGTGGAAACATAAAAACAAAATGTACAGCTGCCCACAGAGGCAGGCTTCCCAACTCACTGTGAATATTTATTTGCTAAATGAAAACTTTTTATTACATTCAGAATTCTATTATTTACTAGCTTACACAAAAAACTTATTAGATTAAGCCAAAAGCCTTAATCCAAATATTCATCTATGCAAAAGTAAGAGAAAACATATCAACTCTACATATATTATAATCAGTGTACTTTTACACCCCATCCCCCACAACCCAGAATTACATCATATTAACTTAAACATGATTTTATCCAGTCTTTCTTCTCTTTTTACACTGCAATGCCTACATTTCTTAAAACTAAAAATATGAAAAAAGATACTTTTTGCTTTAGTATCGTTATCCCATACAATAACTGAAAATGCTTTGCTATATAACATGTAATTTATATCATGAAATGATTTATACAAATACTGTCAAGAACAAAAATTATTGTACTTACATTTACTTTTTTCTTTTCCTTTTAGAGCCCTTCCAAACATTATTGACATGAAGTGGAATATATGGTTTTCAGACCCCCACAAGTTTAACAAAGCCAACAAAAGTCCAATTTCCACTTTTTTGTAAAGCCATATTTTACAAATGTGAGTAATGCTTTATAATACCAAATCTATTCACTAATTTCAGTGTTGCTGTTTTTTTTCCTGTTCCTCTCCATCTCTCCACCACAGACTCCAGTTCAAGTCCAAGGTACTCATGATTCTTCTAGTCAACTCCTATGCATTTTTCTGTCTCTCAAGCATTTTCCTTTGGAGTATTGAAAAAGGTTTCACTGGCAAAGTTTCTTTCTCTCTCTCTCAGCTTTATTATCAGAGGAATAAGTCACATAGTCCTCTTCTGTTTGTTGGCTCACTTTTTGTTGGACAAAATTTCTATTTCCTCTTTAGCCTGTTCTGCATCAAAAATTACTTTGGTCCTCCAAAAAAATATTCTGAAGACATCTGGATACAGCAGCTTGAATCTCGCTCCTCCCTTTAGACATTCCCCGATTGCTGGGATAAATTTGCTTCTCTTCTGCCTGGTGTACAGTGAATAATCATTTTCCACAGACATTCTACTGTTTCCAATTTTAATACTTTGCCCTTCAACCACAGTTTTGTAAGATTAACACTTTCTGCTGGTATGACTGCATCTTTACTAATATGTGTGTTGCCTGCTTTCTCATGGCCAGGTTTGGAGCATACACAATGTGCCTTTTCAGTTAACAACTCCAGCTGTGGAATACCAGTCCAGTTGCTTATGTGTGCTTTCATAAATGAATACAGTCTGTTATTTTCTCCAGTTTCTCAGGTACAGCACAAAATCTCAGGTTTTCATTACATGTTCTGTCCTCAAATTCTACCATTTTTTTAACACAGCTCTTCTTCAGCAGTCTCATACTCAGCTCACCTTTTCTTCACTTTGTCCTCTGATTTTTGCAGTTTTATCAGTTCATCTCAATAGCTGTTTAAATCATCTTCCATTTTCCAGCCTTTATTATTTGAGGTGATATACTCCTTCAGTGTTTAATCTGAGCACATTTGATTCATGTCTTGCACCAACGTTGGAGGTTGAATTGCTTTTAGCTGAACATCTGCAGGACTCTTCCCAGTCAGTATTTTGTCTTCATTGTTTCTCCTTTGGTGGCGTCCAGGCAGTGTACTTACTAGCCAGTAACTAAATTTACTAAAACTGCCAGAGTTATTGGCCCTTATTTTCAGTTTCTTTTTCACACTGGAAGAGCTGAAATTAAGCTGTTGATCAGTGTGCATCCATTTTGGAAGTCTCTGAATTGCAATTTGTAATCTTTCTCCTCTACATTTATCTCTGAAGAAGCTCAATAATGATCGCAGAACTGCTATAAAAATAGGTTAAATCAGAAAGTAGACTTGGAAGGAATGCACTTCAACATGGATAGATACTTCTACAGCTTTCTTTTGGCAAATTCTGAACGTACTGCTTTTTATAACAGTGAATTACTATTTGTAACAGTAAACACTCAGTTTGTGGGGGGTTATGTATGACATACCGTGTACTGAATGCAGTATACATTACATGAGGTGGTTTCTCAGCAAAAGGCAAGCAGCTAGGAATGACAAAATCATGGTAACCTTACCTGTTGCAACAGAGTAAACTCAGTAGTTAATAAAATATAGATGTTTAAATGCCTCATTTCTGTAGTAGCCTTTAGCTATATGGGTTGTATCCTGTCCAGGATGCAAAAACCAGCTAGCTTCACAAAGCACTGTATCTCTTTCACACCTACATTCCGACTGCTGATTGGCTAGCTCATGGGAGGGAAATCAGCAGACAGAGTGTAGACAATTTCAGGACTTTCTTGGCAATACAGAGAGAAAGAGCTTACTCCTCCAAAACCTCTAAAACATATAAACAGTAACAAATAACTTTATATCCCAGCTACTAACTATATGCACAAGAAGGGGGAGTGAGGGTGGGTGCGGCTACTGCAACAGCGAGGAATATGAACATCAACTATTATGAGCAAGTGCAGCTTATACCACTGTGCTGTGTTCATCAGTCTCACTGCTGCAGCATCCTTTGGCTATATGGGTTGATTATCAAAGTCTATCCAACCTGGGAGGAGGAAGGATAAGAGTCCAGGAGACCCTGGAGAATGGTCCTAGCACAGTGAGACCTGTGTCTGGAAAAGGAAGCTAGTTTGTAATGTTTTGTAAAAGCATGTAAAGGGGATCACGTTTCTGCCTCTAGAATGCTTCTAGAGTCAACCTCTTTCCAGTATGCTTTAACTAGTAGAATAGGCCTTGATTATGCTTTAACTAGTAGAATAGGCCTTGATTATGCTTTAACTAGTAGAATAGGCCTTGATACTGCCCAGAAAAAAAATTGTCATGGTGGTAATAACAAAAAGGAATAAATGAAGGCATCCATGTCAAAACAGACTGTTTTGGCACAGTTTGTCCTTTCTTTGCCCCATCATAAGAAATAAATAACTGACCTACTTTTCTAAAGGACGTAGTTCTGTCAAGATAGTAGCTGAGCATCTAATGCATGTCCAGAGAATGTAGAATCCTCTCTCTCTGGTTCTGAGGACCTGGACAGAACACAGAGAGATCAATGTCTTGATTCAAAGTAAACTCCAAAACAACTTTGGACATAAAGGAGGGATTTGACCTTAATGCGACCCCATCTCTATGAAAGACTGAATAGAGTTCACCCACCATGAGAGTTTACAACTCAGATACTCTTCTTGCAGATGTCAGAACAATAAGAAATACAGTTTTCTATGTTATGAACTTTAAATCAAGCTGATGAGCTGGTTTAAAGTGAGACACAGTTAACTTTTCCAGTACAAACCTAAGATCCCAAGAAGGAGCCACCCATTTTCGAGGTGTCATAAAATACAATACTCCCCACAGAAATGGTTTTACCAAAAACAGAGATGAAAGGGGAGGATCCATGGGCAGACATGCTGAAATGGCCACAAGATGAATCTTGATAGAGCAATAAGAAAAGCCAGAAGAAAGTAACTCACACAAATATTAATAATCAGTGGTACATAACCCCTGATAGGATAGGCACCAACTAGAAAATCTTTTCTACTTGCAGTTTAATTTCTCCAAGTCTTTTGCATTTCTAATATCATGACAGGAATGGACCCCATTCCTAAGTCAAAGTATGATTAAAGTTTATGAAATTAGTATTTTTTCAATTTTTGATGCAAGCCAAAAGTGCTTTTTACAGCATCCAAAATTGCCCAGAATTGACTCCTGCAATTCATATAGAGTTGCATGAACTGGTATGATATAAAAATACGACTGTAAATTCTTTTTTATGAGACCCCATTGCTCCTACTACTACTTTTGGAACTGTCTGGGTATCCTTCTTCCACATTGCCCTCATTTCTGACTGCAAATCCTGATATTTTATGACTTTTTGTCTCTCTGTTCATAAGACACTATACTTACTGGGTGTAGCCATTTCAATAATCAATGCTACTTTTGTCTTCTTTTCATGGACTACTATATCTGGTTTTCTCACATCTATTTTTTGAACTGTTGGTAATGGTTCATCCCATGTGAAACAAACTTCTTCATTATCTATAATGCTTTGTGGCTCATGTTTCCAATGCTTCTCAACTTCTTCAGTATTGTAATGATTGCACAATCTACAATGCATCAGTTTTGCCACATTATGCCTTTCAGTATACAGGTCCTCTGCCTTTAGTGTATCATAGCCAGCAACAAAATGTGCGACTCTTTCCTGTTGTTTTACAGAACCTGCATTTGTGGGTTTCTCTCACATGTTCAATGAATGGACTTTGTAAACCAAGGTATATGTAGTCCTCTGTCCTGGGCCACTAATATTAACCTTTCCACTTGCCAAGATAAGACTTCCTATTAGCAGGCTTTCTGTAATACCTGCTGCACATCCTCATGAAAGAGCTGCCTAAAGTATCTAAATTAAATAATCCAGGCAGTTAACTGGAATTGTTTGAGACTGGGGTATCTCAAGCTCCCCTTTTCTCGTGAGAAAGATTGTGGTAAATTCTCTTGGCCTATTTTATAAGAAGGGAAAACCAATGTTGTCTGGGCCAAAAGGGCGTCATGACAATGATTTTTGGACAACCCTTCTGAATCTTCAGTAAATTAGTGGAAAGGGTAGCAATGTGCAAAGGTACATCCTCGACCGTGGGAATGAGAATGCATATGTTTTCCAAGCATGGCAGGATGGCTGGTGCAGAATTTATTTAGTTGTCTGTTTTGAAAGGAGGTAAAAAGATCTATTTGAGGTGTTCCCAACCACTGGATAAATTCCTGGAAGACTCCCTTCATTCAATTTCCATTCTTGAGGATGTGTCTTTGTCCTGCTCATCTTGTCTACTACTATGTTTTGATCTGATGGAATGTAAAATGCTTGAGAGTTAAACCATAATAAAGAGCTGCACCCCAATTCATCACAGCCAGCCTGCACAGAGGGTAAACCTGGTGCCCCTCCCCTACTTGTTTATGCACCACATCACTGTGGGGCTGTTTATAATCACCTGTAGAAGTCCTGAGAACCAGAGATGATGGAGAGATTTTATGGCATGGATCACAGCTAACATCTCTTTGACATTTATGTGCTTTGGTCTGTCTGAAAAGTTCAGCAGGCCTTGAACCTTTACTTCTATAGAAACTGCTCACCAAACAAAACCTGAGACATCCGTAGTTAGAGACTGACTTGGGACAGAAGGAGAAAAGAAGAGGCCTGGATTTTGAGCAATTTGCTGTATTCACCAGTGCAGTTCCTTTTTGTCAAAGTCCAAAACTGGAATCTGAAATTCCAGAGGATGAGAATGTTGGGTCCATGTTTTCTTAAAAGCCACTGAATTTTTCTCATGTGTAACCAGACAAGAGGAATAATGACAATCATACAAGCCATAAACCTTAAAATCTTGATGTATTCTCTTGCTGAAGTCTGAGACTGATTGGAGAAGTTTGAGAAAGTTTCCAGATAAAAGTCTACCATTTATTGAGTAAGAAATCCCTTTTGCTGATAAGCTTCTAGAAGGTAGTCCAGAAACACAATCCTGTGTGATGGAGTCAAGGAGAATTTTTTAACATTTATCTGCAACCCCAGACTAGTAAAGAGAGAAGAAACCTGTCTTATGGACTCCTGACATCTGTGAAAAAACTCTGTAAAGTAATTCACCTAAATAAAGAAATAAGTGCAGTCTGCAATGAGCTATTACTGGAGCTAGACACTTTGTAAACACCCTGGGAGTTGTGGATTAATTAAAGAGTAATGTAGAGAACTGATAACATAACCCAGACACAGACAATCTGAGAAAATTTCTGAAGCATTAGGTTATGGCAATGTGATTATAAGCATTATTTACACTAATGACAAGTAACAGACTCTGAAGGGTCAACACCTTGAATTTTGGTACTTTAACAAACAGGTTAAGAAGGGAATGATCTACAAATGGTCTCCATGAAAGCTCTTTCTTTGGAACCAAAGACATTCTAGAGTAGAAGCCTTTCTCCTTTGAACTAATGGCCCTGATTCTATGACTCCAAGGGTCAGCGAGTATTAAGCAGCTTGAGGGAAAAACTCTGCTTGGTTCAGAGGGTAGGGAGGAATTTTCCTGAAAGGAGGTATGTGTAGCCCATGCCAACTGTAAACCTCCTGAACCACTTTTATCACCCAAAAGAGTCTAATACAATCTGTTGCCAAAGGGGAATATTGAGAGACAATTTCTTGGACAGATTTAGAGAGACAGGGGTAGGATGGGGGAAGACTGCTGGTAGAGACATTCTAAAGGATTAGAATGTTCTTTTTTCTGAAAGGACATTTATTTTATGTTGTTTGCCTCCCGCCATCTCCCTCTGTCTCTTTTGTGTTTTTTCCTGTTCCCTGTTTGCCAGGGGGTGGCAGGGATGGGTCTATATTACAACATCGAAATCTACAAAGATCGAATGTTATAATATCAAACCCTAAACACCGAAATCCGCAAACATCGAACAGTCAGAATAATATTTTTTTTTCCCAGGGAAAAAAATCACTATTCTGAGAAACATACACACAACACAAACACACACAAAAAACAGCAATCTCCACACATACACTTAAAATCCTACACCTAAACCTAAACTAAACTTTACATACACTACTAGCTATCCACTTACCTTAACCCAACCATAACCCTAAGGTCCGTCACTATCGCACACTCACCTCACCCGCGCCCTAACCCTAACTCACCTAACCCGCCCCCTAACCCTAACCTACGCACAACCGCACACTTACCTGACCCATGCCCTAACCCTAACTCACCTAACCTGCCCCCTAACCCTAACCAACACACAATTCATCAATTACCTAACCCGTGCCCTAACACTAACGTCTGCACAACCGCACACTTACCTGGCCCACTCCCTAACCCTAACTCACCTAACCCGCCCCTAACCCTAACCTACACACAATCGCACACTTACCTGAACCCGACCCGTAATGCTCCAACATATCGAATGCTGAAAACAGTGAAGCCACAGCAACGGCCCACCAAATTCTTTCTCTGGGAAAGAATTTGGTGTCCTGCACCTTCGCTGTTTTCAGCGTTCGACATTACAGGTTCGATATTATAACATTTGATCTTTGTAAGATTCAATGTTATAATATAGACCCAGCAGGGATTGCTTATTTTGACTTTTGAGAGGAGTTGAGAGATTTTCTAATGGAGGATTGAAAAATCTTAGAAACTCCTTTAATTAATTTCCTTCTTCAATCAAACTGTTTGAGGACCTGAGTACCAGAAGACCCCCCACCCCATCTAAAGTAGGGTTTAAAATCTCAGAAAACATTTCCTTACATACCTAGGCATACCTCCTCATCACTGTGAGAATAGTAGCAGCCCTACACACAATATTTGCACAATAATACACACTTCAAAGCATGTTTAGATACTTAAGACAGATTAGAATAATTGGGTTCAGACAGGAGCTATGTTCTGAAAGAAATGTGGCAGAGTATTCCCTAAAACAGTATAAAAACCTAAGAATAAACTTCAACATATGAATTTGGTAGTTAAATATTTTGTATGCTAAAGTGGAAGAAGAGACAATTCTCTTATCAAATCTATCCAATACCTTACCTTACCTTCTTTACTCAAAGAAAACGAGTTGTTTTGACCAAAAGTCTGCTTCCGGTTGGTGAAGAGGTTGGAATGACAGCTGGTTCAGATCTAAATTGAGAAAAAAAACTTTGCTAGCTCAAGGCCCTTTATAAAATGTATGTGCCTTTTTGGGAATTGAGGCCTGAGAGTCAGGGTTATTACAGGCGGCAATCAACATATACTCCAAGGCTAGCACAATATTTATTTATTTATTTATTTGCAGTTTGCTAACCAGGAAAGTCCATTGGGCCAACATGAGCCCTTTTTCAATGGAGGCCCAGGGTGAAAAGCTCCATGTACATACATACAAAACAAACATAAGCAAGAAGTAACACAGAAAATTAATACAGGATATTACAAAAGCAAAAATCAGCAGAAGTTAATAAAAAATTTACACAAATTAATAGAAACATATTGATATAGTTATAGTAGTAGCAATAATATTTTTGTGGTATGCCATAATAGTAGTTTTAGGAGGTATGGTTGTTATGTGTGGCATGTCCACTTGCAACAGGTCACAGTATCTCCTCAGTTCAGGGGTAGCGCCCATCTGTTCCTACAAAAATAGCTCGGCTCCGACTCAGCCATCTTCTATAGCTCAAATGCTCGAGGCTACCCCTTTTCCCATGATGCCTAGCGCTAGCTGCCCAGATCTCGTTTGAAATAGCTACCCCAGCCATAGCTATAGAATGAAACCTCTCCAAGTAGAAGGTTAAACCTACCTGTTATAATCTCTAAGTCAGTAGAGGAAACAAACCAGAGAACTCTCAGCCAGTGCAACATGAACTCCTCTCGGTCTAATAGGACAGGGGGATGGAGGGGGGGACGCAAGAAAGAAGGCGAGATGAAGACAACTAACATGGAACGTTATGGTAGGTACATAACTTCTTTATGTTAAGTTGTCTATCTCGCCTTCGTTTCTTGCTTGTTGGGACAGCGTCCCTAGCACCTATGATCCTGGGTGGCTCATTGGAACAGACTCTTCAGAACAGTGGAACCAAAGTTAGCTCTACTCCTGGAGACCATGTCTAACTTGTAATGAGAAATAAAGGTATGAGGATTTGCCCACGTAGCAGCAGCACAGATAGAGTCCATGGGCAACCTAGACTGGAAGGTTACAGAGGTGGCCAAAGCCCTAGTAGAATGACCTTTCGGTTTGATAGACAACTCTTTGTTCCTTAGTTGATAGATGAAGGTAATAATGTGAGACAACCACCTGGATAGGGTCACTTTGGAAACTGGAAGACCCTGTTTGCCCCTAGCATAGGAAAGGAAAAGTTGGTCCGACTTTCTTATATCCTTCGTTCTATGCAGGTAAAAACGCAATTGTCTATGAACATCCAAAAGGTGTAATTTGTATTCTGCCCTGTTGGTGTGGTTAGGGAAAAACACAGGGAGGTCTATAGATTGGTTTAGATTATTTTCTGAGCAGACTTTCGGAAGGAAGGAGGGATTAGTTCTCAGAGCAACCCTGTCCTTATGAAAAACTAAGTACGGAGGTCGAACACTTAGTGCCTGAAGTTCCAAGACACGTCTGGCTGAGGTAATAGCTACCAGAAAGAGAGTTTTCCAAGATAGAAACTTAATAGAGCAGGATGCTGCTGGTTCAAAAGGGGGCATAATCAAGGAGGTTAGTACCAAATTAAGGTCCCAAGGTGGAGGGGGATCTCTCACTGGGGGCCTAAGGAGAGTAGTCCCTCTGAGAAAGGCTTTACACAGCTTATGAGACATAATGTTTAGATTAGAAAAACCAACATGAAAGTTAGAGATGGCCGCTAGTTGGAACCTGACTGTAGCAGAAGCGGACCCAGAATGGAAAAGCTCTGTTACGAACTCCAAGATTTTGTGAACTGGGGCTGAAAAGGGATCTATGTTCCTAGCCTCTGCCCAACAAGAGAAACGTTTCCATTTGCTAGCATAAGTCTTCCTAGTAGCAGATTTGTGAGAGGAGACAATAATCTCACGCACGGCCGGGGAAATACCAGGAAGCCTGGCTAGGGTCGGAATTGGATCAACCAAGCTGTGAGCTGGAGTGTTTGGAGGGACTGATGCAGCTTTCCTGATTGATGAATCAGCAGGTCTGGTATAGGATCCAGAGTCCAGGGCTGCTCGAGGAGGTAACGGTGCAGGAATGGAAACCATATCTGTCGAGGCCAGTAGGGGGCAATGAGGATCATTTTGCAACCCAATGAAATATCTTTCTGTATGAGTTTGGGTATAAGAGGGAATGGAGGGAAGGCATAAAGAAGTCCCTGAGGCCAATCGTGGACTAGAGCATCTCTGGGAGGGTGACCGGGAAGCAGTAAAAGGGAGAAGTAGTTGCTGCATTTGTCATGCTCTATAGTCAACTTTTGTATCCATATTGCACAGGTCAGAGTCATTTGCATTCTTTTCTTTTTAATGTTTTTTATGATTGGTACTGGGCAATTGTCCTTTGTATGGATCAAGTAGGGACGCAGCTTTAGCATTGAATGGTGTATGGACCTTCGTTTATGAGCTGTTATTGTACCTACAAATTGGGTTGTACTGATGTAGTTTTTGTTACTATTATTGTCAGTATTATAAATCAATATATTTTTTGGTTTGAATCTCCTGACAAGCCTCAAGTTCATTATGGATCTTTCAAGTTTGGTAACAGGATTACCAGCTGATAGGGAAGACCTCAGAGCATTTGGCTTGGGTCTTTCACTACAAAATAACAATGACACCAATGATTCTCTTGGTTCTGAATCCAATGGTGCAATAGTTTTTGATAATTTATTTAAACAACTTCGATCTTTAAGATCTAACATCTGGCATTTGAAATTGTTCAAGGCATACACTGCCAAAGGGATAACTCCTCGAGGTTTGAGAGTATGCATACAACCTCATGTGGGGGAAATAGACTCAGAGCTCAGCAGCCAATAGTCTTCAATACAACAACAGGCCAGTATTTCTTTTGTTGAAACCTTATCTAAATATTATGATAGGGTTATTGATAAAGAGATTGACACAGTGACCAAATTGGTAGATAATGTTAAACCATTTGAAGGTGAATCCTTTTATAATAAATATCTCAATAAAATAGCCACGGACCTGAACAATTTAGAACAACAACTTAGAAGTAGGAAGATCAAAAAATTCCAGAGAGATCAAGCTGATTACCAGCATGGAAATCCTTTTTCAAATAGTACTAAGCATGTGAGGTTTACACCTTCATCACCTAAAACTCTCAAAAGAAAGAGAGCATGCTCCATTTTGAGAAAATCAGGTCATGATACAGGTTCCTCAACTGAGGAAATCTCTTCTTGCAAAGACAATGAGTTACAGTCAGTATTAAGTTCACTGTCAGCCAAGAGGACACCGTTGTCTGTCCCTTTAGGCCCAAATATCAGCGGGGGGACGCAAACATAGGAGGCATAAACAACATTCAGAGTCTGTTGAAAATGGTCATACAGAATTAGATTTGGATTATAACAGGAATGTTTTAAATTTGTCTGATTTTGTGCTATCTCCAGCCCATTTGGGTGTCCTCAATAAAGGTTTAACTTTCATTCCGGGTTTCATGGTGTCTGAAGATATTTTTGCTCAGGATTTTATGTCCTTTTGTAGAATGTTAAATATGAGAATGTTTTTTGGTGACAATGATAACAATTTTACTGATGACAAGTTTGTTTATCACAAATCATTTTTTTCTCCCCCTATGCATCCTTTGGTACATCAGTTCCAGAATAGCGTTCTCAAAGGTCTGCATTTCTCCAGGTCAGACACATTCCAAATGGAATAATGTAACTACTGCTGAAAAACAAGCTATTCTGGAACTTCAAAACAACAATAATATTGTCATAATTTCTGCAGACAAAGGGGGAGCTGTGGTTCTTTAAAAATTGGTGTGATTATGATCAAGAGGCTAAAAGACAGTTGTCTGATGGTAGATATTATTTTGAGATGCATATCAATCCCATTCATCGTTTTAAAAGACTAATCGATGATTTTTTAATTCAGGCTAGGGATGAAGCTATCATTACCAATGATACCATGCATCAACTTACCATTCAGGATCCGGCCAACCAATATATTTATTTTTTGCCGAAAAGTCACAAAAATCCCACCAATCCACTGGGCAGACCAACTGTCTCAGGAAAGGGTTATATCACAGAACCTTTGTCTCTATATTTGACTAAACATTTGAAGCCTTTGCTCCATCTTGTACGTTCTCGGTTACAGGACACTACAAATTTCCTGCAGATCATTTCAGATAGCC
The DNA here is from genome assembly GCF_019279795.1 of Protopterus annectens. NCBI lineage: Eukaryota > Metazoa > Chordata > Ceratodontiformes > Protopteridae > Protopterus > Protopterus annectens. The sequence goes on along the minus strand of NC_056747.1, from coordinate 1,188,715,192 downwards.
AATTGGAATCTGATGGTTGATGTGCACACTAGATGTATGTGTGCTTTATATACGAATATTCCACACGAATCTGGTTTAGAAACCCTTACATACTGGCTGGAAGTGGCCAATTTATACAGACCTGACTTCAACTCCTTTTTGGTTCGGTTAGCTCGACATGTTCTGAATGGCAATGTATTCTTTTATCAGGATACTTGTTATTTACAAACAAAGGGCACAGCGATGGGTGCTTCATTTGCCCCAATATATGCCGACCTATTTATGGCCTTTGTTGAAAAACATCTTATCTATGATCATGTGAACAACATCTATTTGGAATACATTGACATTTGGAGATGGTTTTTAGATGACTGTTGGATGGTATGGAAGGGTGAGACAAATGTGTTAGATGAATTCATATCTTACCTGAACAACCCATGGGGATTACAATTTACTGTTCATTATGATCTGAACAACATTAAGTTTTTGGATGTGATTATCAATAGACTACCAGATCACACGTTGAGTACTGAAGTATTCAGGAAATATCCCCAATATAATACCATCCTACATGCGTCCAGTTTCCATCCACCACACATAGCCCGGAACATCCCAAAATCGCAATTCATCAGAATAAAGTGTATCTCCTCTGATGATTCCTCTTTTCAGAGACAAAGGAAGGATCTCACAAACAGATTCAAATCTAGGGGTTATGGTATGGGTTATGTATTGAAGGCCAGTAATCTGGTCAATTCCATTGACAGACAAGAATTTTTAAGTTACAAAGACCATAACAATTCAGCATCACAACCAATTAGATTCCTAACAACTTATGCCAGGAATTCTGACAACCTAATTCAAAGTGTGAATAAACATTGGAATATTTTGCAATGTGATCAGGAGATAGCACACATCATACCAGAAAGATGTCAGTTTTCTTTCCGTAAAGGCAAAAATCTTGGTTTCTGTTTTAATTATTACAAGCGTGGGAAACTGAATCAATCCTCTACATATGTACAATCTGCACTATCGGGAGATCCTTTAGTTGGCTGCTACCCATGTGGACACTGCATCCATTGTGACAAGGTTACAAAATGCAAACAATTTTCCAGCCATAACAGTCCTATAGCTTATGATTTAAATTTCTTTGCTAATTGCAGTACTGACTGGTTAATATATCCAGCTACATGCACTTGTGGTTGCTTTTACATTGGCCAGACTTCTCGTCCATTCAGAATCAGAATTTCTGAACACATCAGTAATATTAAAAACAAAAAGGTAACCAATGCATTGTATAAACACTATCTAACACACCCCACTGCCAGATTTTCTTTCATGGTTATTGACATCATCAAGGGCAATAAATCCAATAAAACTGGGTGGCAATCTATTTTAAATAATAAAGAAAAAAAGTGGATTGTTAAACTGGGTGGATTGTTTCCACCTGGTTTGAATGAACAATTCTAATATGGGCCAATAGGCTTCAAGATGGGTGTATTTAACTTACAACAGAAGCTGTATTTGACTTGCACTGAAGAAGGCTGTGATATTTTCCGGCCGAAACCGGTCTGATTTTTGTTGTTTTATTTGAATAAAGACAAATATGGAACACAGTATGCTGGCTCTACTCTTTTTGGCACTTCAGATTTGTTCCTGAGCCATGCATTTGCCTTCTGCGCAGGAGTGCTTTTTTGACTGTTACACTCTTTTTTTCTAGCAGTCTTGAAACTTCTATGACTGCTTGGGCCCTCAGATTGGGTGGAACATCCAGAAGGGATTTGCTTGACGGTAAGGGGGGTTGAAAGAAGGGAATTATGTAGCCTCCGGATATGATTGAGTGTACCCATTTGTCTCGCGTTAGGTTTTGCCAGGCTTTTGGATACAGTGAAAGTCTTCCCCCAACTACCTCCAGAGGCGGGCAGCTGGGCAACCCTTCAGGGATGCTGGAAGGGCTTGTCAGAGAAGGATTCTCTGCTGCACTGGTTCTGCAGACCCCCTCTGCCACAAGGGCGGTGTCTGTTGTTGTTGTTTCCTCCTCTGCCCCTAGAGGAAAAATCACTACGTGTGTCAGGCGAGGCTCCCTGGGATTTCTGAAACCACATTTTACCACTCTTCTGCCCCTTGAGGTATGGTCTGGAAGGAGTGGAAAAATGAACTCCCATGGCAGAGAGGGTCTTGCCTTCCTGTTCACACCTAGTCAGAGTGTCTTTCACCTGTGGTCCAAAAAGAAAGGAACCGTCAAAGGGGGTGTTGGTGAACGACGCTCTAAAGGGTTCCGCAAAATTACACAGCCGCATCCATGCATGTCTCCTGAGGGCCATGCCTGTACCTGCAGCTCTACTTGAACCATCGGCTGCATAGGAAATGAGCCTCATGGAGGAGTTGACTACAGAATTAAGGGTCGCCAGCTGAGAAGCCACTTTAGCTTGAGCCCCTTCAGCTGATGGATCCTGAAGGGTATCTCCGAGTTCTTTCAGGCGATCCCTCTGAAGCCTGGTAAAATGGCATTAGTAATTCAATGACCTCATGGAAAAGATCGCTGAAGCAAACATTCGTTTCCCATATTTATCCATGGTCCTAGACTCCTTGTTAGGAGGATGGATAGAGGAAGAAGTTTCTGCTAACTCCTTTTTAGTGGCTGCTGCTACCACCATGGCATCTACGGGAACACCCTTAGTAAGGAACTGTTTATCAGGGGGTGCAGTGATAAATTTGCCGGGTCTCCTTGGGGTTGGTTCCACTGTATCCAGGGTTGACCAAGCCCTTCGAGCCACCACTGACATTAGTGGATCGAAAGGCAGAGAAACCCAGGAGGTGGAAGGTCGGGAACCGGATGTACCCAGGAATACAGATTCATCCTCGGTAGAGGCTAGGGCATTGCAGTTCCCCCTCTGCTTAAGCATTTCTAGGATGTCCGAAAAGGAAAAATCTTCAGAGGGGGATCTTGGGGACCCTTCCGATTCATCCAAATCCGTATCCAAAGTGACAGACTCTGGGGAGTCAATGTGCTTCCTCTTGCACTTCCTCTTCCGAGGGGGCTCCTCTGAATGATCAGGGGAGGCCTCAGAAGAAGAGGAAACACCCAATGGGGTGCTCTGGAGCACCGGTTCCCCATGCTTGGGGTTTGGAGGAGAGGCAGAGGTTGCCACAGGCACTACAGGGGACGGAGCCAGTGGGATCAAAAGTGGAGCTGAATCAGAGGCCAGTACACTCCTCATGACATCGAAGGTGTCCCTGCTATGATGCAGTGAAGGCTCTGGTTCCGAGGAAACTGGAATCCTCCTCTGCACTGAGGGAGACGGCTCCAAGGCCAATGTAGGAGCCGAGCTCACCTGCGTCGATGCTCCAAGAGGGAGAACGGGGTCGGACAAGGGTCCAATGCCACTCACCCCCTCAGAGCCGATGAGGGAGTCTCAGCACCCAGATCCCTCGACGGATGGCACTATCGAGGGGATTGGAGCCGATGACGGAACCGAAGGAGAAATCATTATTGGAGCCGACTGTTCCACGATTCAAACCCCAACAAACTCCGGCTCCAAGCTCAATGGAGTCGGAGGAGGAACATCGATAGAAGCGGACGGAACCGACACCTGTTGAGGAGGGCTGGACAACATTTTGGCCAGGGCCTGTGATTTCAACAACCTACTGACCACTCTCTCCACGTTGTGATCTGAGAGCCTAGAGGACCGAGAAGAGTGGGAGGATCTGTGACTGCAGTCACTCTGCAACACGGGAGACTGAGGAGCTGAATGTATGGACTCTAGAGAAGGGGACCTCAGCCTCTTGTGGGTCCACGATGGCTTCGAAGGTACTGCTGGAGCCGACGGGAAGGCAGTCTCCTCGGTTCCAGCCGGAACCGAAGTAGTAGGCAAGGCTTGGGCCAATGCTGGCTCTGAGCTAGGAGCCGACAATTTGGTCGGTTTAGGAGATTTCACAGGCTGAGCCTTGGCCGGTGAATCCTGGGGCTTAAGAAGACCCCTCAAAATAAGCTTATTTTTGAGCTCCTGCAGAGCTCTTGGGCTAAATGCATGGCATACAGAACAAGAGTCCTGCAGGTGCACTGCACCTAAGCAATAGACGCAAGAAGTGTGCCCATTTGTCAGAGACATTTTCTGACAGCATGAGTCACACTTCTTGAATCCAGACACCTTGGGTTCTTTAGACATAGCCACAACTAGACGGATACTACACTGAGTTGTTTTGGCCAAAAGGCCGAACAGCAAAACTAATACTAGACACTAACCACAAAAACAAAAAACACAGTATACTACAGTTAAAGATAGTTTTTTTTTTTTTTTTTTAAACTAGGAAGCCTCTAACTTAAATGGCTACCTAACAATCAGAAAGAAGAAAAAGCTTAAACTAAGACGCTACCTACAAGAGGGAAAGGGGGGGAGAGGGAGAACTCTCTAATTAAAATGAGTTCTAAGGGAAAACTACAAATACACTAAACTACAACAAACTAGTTAGCAACTATTATTTTAGACAATAAACTACCAGAAAAAAACCCTAATCTGACAGAAAAAGTAGTTCAATAAAACTTATACAAGCCTGAGCCAGTAACAACGAACCTCAAAGCTGAAGCGGCAAACGAGATCTGGGTAGCTAGCGCTAGGCATCATGGGATAAGGGGTAGCCTCGAGCCAGTAAACAGCTCTCGAGCTATAGAAGATGGCCAAGTCGGAGCCGAGGATCAGCTCCGATCCCAACAAGCAAGAAACGAAGGCAAGATAGACAACTTAACATCCATCTTTACAAACAGAAATCATATCCTCAGATGAGCAATGCTTAACCTTTTTTTCTTTGCAGGAGTCTACCTGGAAGAAGACTGACTAAGGAATGGCACTTCAACCCTGGCAAAAGATCGCTTTTTCCAACCACCCTGACAACCCTGGCAAGAGATCTCTTTTTCCAACCACCTTGAGAAGAACCTCCCAAAGTATATCCCAGACCTAAAGAAGTTGGTTCTCCCATGCTCAGATCAGACACTGGAACAGTGGCAGAAGACAAGAATGATCCCCCCCCCCAACTCATTCCATTGTGGTTGAAAAGGCTACACCAGAGGAACCCGAAGTAACAAGTGAGTGGTCTCTGTAGTTGAGAGAGCACAACCAGTCTCAGACAATGAAGGTAAGACTGCACAGTGACCAGGCAAAAGGCTTTGTTTGGGATGACAAGTGTTTATGCTGCAGAAATCCACTACCGGCTTGATATCTTATCTTTGGCACCAAACACATGGAACAATACTTGGCCACTATGGAGTCACCTACTAATGGATGAGGCACAATCTGAGGCTGTGGTGGTGACAAGGGCTTCTTAATGTGTTGCTTTTACTTTTAGGTATAGAGGGAGAGTAGCCAGCAGGACCAGCAGATTCTCTTCGTGCCCCATAAATGGTCCCTGTTTGAGAACTGGCTATTCCTGGAATGTGACTAGCTATTAGAAATCTCTTTAACATGATACCCCCATGCCAGACGCAGTTTCTCAACTCAGGAGTAGGAGAGCACTCATCACAAATGCCTACTGATGTACGAGACAACAGCCATGCTGTCCAGGTGAACTGCTATGATCCTCTGGCAAGAGTATTCAAAGGATAATGCCAAAAAGAAAAAGGTGTTAGCATTATGTGAAACCAGGCATGAGGAACCGTCAGAACTAAAGTTGCTAGGTGGTCTAAAAGCTCAGAAATAAGTACTTGCTGGAAAAGACAAATGAGTGAAGGATTGCCACTACCCAGTGCAGAAAAAGTAACTTGTTCCAAGATGCCCTGACCGATTAATGCATTTAGAGGGCAACTTAAAGATTATGGTCTAAAATTCAATTACATGACAATGCAAGGTTCATAGTGGCCTCAAAAAGACAGGTAATTTAATAGCCTGTCTAGAGGGCCTTCATATCTACTACAGACAATGCAATAGCGCAATCACCTTGCTAAAAGGAAAACTTCCTGCAATCTTTGATGAGCTTCTATACATGCACTTGGTGAACAGAACCAAGACTACAGTACTGGCCTGGCCTGACCCAAAAGTGGAAAAAGCTGGTCTCTTCAGCAATCATGAAGTGAGGGAAGGTGTCTCTGTAGTTGAGAGAGCACAGCCAGTCTCAGACAATGAAGGTAAGACTGCACAGTGACCAGGCAAAAGGCTATGTTTGGGATGAAAAGTGTTTATGCTGCAGAAATCCACTACCAGCTTGATATCTTATCCTTGGCACCAAACACGTGGAATAATCACTAAAACCCTTCTGGTCTGGTGGGACCTCAAAAAAAGTGTATCTGTGCTGTAACTGAGGAAGAAGCCTAAATCCCAGCAAGCACTGCTGGAACAAGGCGGTTGGAAGGTATGTTGTCAGACAAGTGCTTACAAGAAGCACAAGCACACTTAACTGGTCTACACAGCCCCTATCAAAAGTAAAACACAACCAGTACACAAAAAAACTGTCAGAATTCAATACACTCTTTCTGAAGTGCCTTGACAGAAACAACTAAAGATAAGTTGTCCCAAAGTGTACATAAGCATTCAAGTTAAAAATATGTTTTCTGCCCATAAAACACTTCCCAGTCATTAAAACTTACACATACAAATAAAAGTTCTCAAAAGCAGTATGCTTTTACCACAAAATTAGACCCAGTTCACAAAAATAAGCCCTATACTAAAAAAAGCTGTGCCTGACAGAAAACTTCCAATATTGTAAAAATATCAGTTTTTTAAAGGGGAAATAACACTCTGAGTCAACAAATAAAATATATAAATATTTTCTTAAAAGGGCAATATTTTATGTGCGGAAGGGTTCCTTATGGGGACTTATCTGCCACAAATGAAGCTTGAAGCCAATTGTGGCTCCTGTGAAGCCAAAAAGCTACTTCTTCTTGAGGCGGCAAGAAATTACTGAAATTGTGTACACTCTGACTACTGATTTCCCTCCAAGGGGCTAGCCAATCAGCAGTCAGGGAGTAGGTGTAGGAGGGAGACAGAGTTTTTTGAAGCTTGCAGGCAACTGTATCCTAGCAGGATACAACCCATATAGTCAAAGGCTACTACAGCAGTGAGAATGATGAACATCTTAGGATTTTATTATCATTCCAGCTATAGGTTTATAGATTAGTACTAAGCTAACTGCCCTTGTGAGCCATTTTAAGCCTAGCCAATTATCCCTTGTGAGACTCAAACCCTGCACCTTGTGTTTGTAAGGCAAACACCTTAACCATTAGGCCACCCTCCCAACCCATGGTCTATGTTACCAAGAAAGGCATATTTTTAGATACACACTGAGGAAGGAAAACAAGATGAATGCTTTTTACCCCCAAACAGTTATCTAATCAAAAACAATACTTCCATAGCTACTTCAAAAACAGCACTAAAATACAAACAGTACAGCAAACTAAACCATTAGGAGTCATAACTGATGAAAACCTAACATTTGATCAACACATATTCCAAGCTGTTTAAAAAAACACCAGAAACTCACTTTTGGTTGGGAGGTTGGCTTAATAGTTAAGGTGTTTGCCTTACAAACACAAGGTGCAGGGTTTGAGTCTCATAAGAGATAATTGTCTAGGCTTAAAATGGCTCGCAAGGGCAGTTAGCTTAGTACTAAACTATGAACCTATGAACTATGAACTATGAACTTTTCTATAGACAGGTAAACATTATTTTCTGACATCATTGGAAAAACTATTGCATCAACATACACACTTCCACTTCTCTGTTTTATGTTTCACCTCTCCTAACCACCCTTCACAGCACCCCAAAACAGATAGCTGTTATAACAAAATTGCTAGATTTACAGGCAATCTACCCACAAAAAGTTACCATTGCAGTGTTAAAACAAATAAACTGGCTTGAGCTCCTACAGTATCTAACTTACTCACAAATAATTACTGCCCACAATCTAAGTATTACTTACAAGTCAAGGAACTAGGCTGCCAGAGTAAATCACTATTTTCACAGCAACCCAATCAATACTGCTGGAAACTACCCCCACTCCTGCCACCTCTCCAAACTTTGGATCTATCTACTACATCACTTGAAACAAACTGACAAACCAGATACTTTCAAAACTCAACTGAAACAATACCTAAATAATTCCTGGCTACTGTCATGCTCAGCTCCTGGATATACCACAACAGCAAGCATAAAAACATTGCTTAAATTAGTGTTAACTGCCTGTCTGCACCATAACGCTATTTATGCAAATGTTCCTATCCCACTGCATTTCAGCTGCATAACCTTCACTTTCTTTTAATCCAGTCTTCTACTAAGAGCTGCAAGCTTAGAGATTTAGTGTTCTCCATCAAAGAATGATTTTCAAAGAATTGCGCTACACCATGCTCAGAATAGACATGATGAATTAATGTTTTACTAATGCAAGCACCTGGTCACAAAAAGGAATTGCAAGACACCATAATTCCATATTTAAACAGAAATTAACAGAACACATTACAATAACCAGATGATAAAATATCCAGCTCAACTGTCTCTTAAAAAGTTTGTTGTAGAAATCAGTGCTTTATTTCTCTATACATTGTGGCAAGAGGCTGAATTAACATCTAGCTTAGTCAGAATGAGGCAAGATATGAGCATCGTTGAGAGCAGTAGATAAAACAAACCTGGATATACCACTTTCCGGCAAGTGCTGCAGACATAAAATCCTGTTATACAGTGACACAGCGTGTTGCTTGGACAAGTAGGATCAGTTAGCTTTGTATTGTAATCTTAATTAGATGACAGCTGAAGCTAGAAGAACAGTTAGAATGTAATCTCGTCTGCTAATTATTGTGGATTCTTGCTAAGTTACTCTATCAGTTTTACTTTTGGTCCTGAATCTGCTATGCTAGACATTCATACATTTCCTGTGTTTTTGCAGAACTGCAATCATCACTCTGTAGAGAAAGTCATGATATTTTGTTGCTCCTAGCTTCTTCATTCCTGACATGAGGCAGGCACGCCATCTGCAACTGGCACTGACAAAATCTTTAAACTTACCACTCACATGTGCTCCCACACATTCCACACACATTCACAGGTTGCCTCATCACTGGCACACCCTGGACTCTTGCTAGTTGGTGCAATTCCCTGGGAACCATCTGAAGGTGATGCCTAAATGAGTTCTGCCTGGATTCCTATCCTTGAGATGGGTAAGGCAGGCCTAACTGCTCCCTCCCATATCTCTGGTTGGTACCTCTGGCCGGACTGCTAGTTTGGATACTTGCTGATCATCAACCTCTTTTGCTACAAAACATGAAACATTGTACAAGTTTTTAAACTCTTCTAGTTCATCAACAAAATACTATTAAACAGAGAAAACTAAAGAAACAATGGGGGTAAGGAAGTTCTTCCTAACTCCTAACCCCTAAGGTTGTGATTTCTTGGAATTAATATATTTAGAAATACAGGGATTTGCCAGTTTAGATCCCCCTTGCAAAATGGCTGTTTGTATACCAGTACCCCGGTGTTGTCCCCTACCATTTGCAGAATGCCCTCCCTTGTGCCTCTACCTTATCATGATTTCTTACTTCTTCTTTATTCATTCTTACTGAGTTGATTGCATTAGCACCGAGAGATCCAGCATCATTGCCTGCATAAAAATATATTGCATCTTTTCTTCCACATACCAAGTGTTTCCATTTGTAAAGTTCAATTTACTTTACATCAGCAAAATGTGTTTTTACTAGAGCAGTATCTACTCTGTAAATGATATTCACTTATTCTATGACTTTATTGTGGGTTCAGCAGATGTACAACACAGAACTCCTATCTCTTCTTATCCCTCCATATCATAAACATAGCAGTGAAAACAACTAGGTAGCATGACTCGCCTCCAAATTTTACTAATTCTTCTCTGTAACTATGTCCAAGACATCAAGTGTGTGCAGTGAGAACAACACATACGGATACTTCATATACTCAGTTTCCCCATCGTATTACAACACTATATGTCATAGTATATGTTCATTCACGTTCTATTAAAGCTAGTAAAGTTTTCATGTCAGTCACATGTCCCTAATTAATGAAGAAGAGACAAAACGTGATGCAGAGGGTCTCAGGTGGTGACTTCAGACATGGTCTTGGATACACATAAACCTTGTTTGTTCTAAGACTACTTTTAGAAATAAAGACTGCGTGGAAATCAAATCATGACATGATTTTTTTTTTTTACTTCTCAACTGTGTTTAACAGTGTGGATAGAAAATCATTACAGAATGCAACTTACAATAAAGGACAACCAAACTAAGTTGATAAGTAACATAAGAGAACATTTATCACAACACTCTCAGCAAAGTCAAAATAAATTCACAGCTATCCATAAAATGTACATTTATCAATGCTATTCAATACAGCAATATAATGGAGTCTTGAAACAGCTTGGCAGGCTTTTCTGCAGTCAAATGTCTACATCAAGGATCCACTGCTGTTATTATCTTATTCTGCAAAAAACAATGCTGAAGCTTAAAAATGTACATTTACATTCCTTACAGGAAAATGACAAACACCTTAGGCTAAAATCCAATCCATCCAACGGATATCATGACAACTAATGCACAGAAAACTCATCTGGTGGTAAATAATGAACAAATATTACAAACTAAATCAAATGTTCTGATTCTTACATATACCCAGACAAGACAGATGAGAAAATTGACATCTCAGATTTCATTGGCATACCCACCACCACAACTTTAAAAATGCTTATGGAAGTAAAACAACATTACCATCCAAACAAAAAAATAGAATATATTAATACACTGTAGTATGAATTCTACTTTACTTTATGGAGCAGGGGCATGCATTCTCTGGAAAAAAACAACATCCAAAAACTGGAATCTTTTCAAATACACCATCTCAGATCAATTAAAAATAAAAAAAAAAAGAAAAAGAAAATTAAAAAAATGTAAAAAAACATTTAAAAAATTACAGATCAATAAAAAATCAGTGTAAAGGATGAGAAAAGAAATTGTGACATACTAGTGATGTGCATTCAGTTTACCGCTGACAAGATCTAAGAAAATATGCATCTTCAGATAGACTGGACACATAACACATAGAAGCACCAACTGCCTACTGCCAAGGTGCCTCCCATGCAAAAATCCTAAAAATTAGAAGGTTACAAAAACAGTACCAATGAAAATGTGAATTAATCAGGCTGCAGCCCCCTCCACCTGAAATTAGTTAATGAAGTGTCTGCAGGTAAAAGCAGAGGCTAACACAGAGCCATTGTTCGTGTTGTTATCCTGTTGATGGTAACAGCAATGAGTGGTATAGCTTATCTGTTAATGTTGTAAGTACAAGTGGAAGTTCACTGCTGTAATGTCCAAAGTTCATCCATGAACCTGATCAAAAGCACCATATATATACATCCCTCCATATCAATGGAATGGGTCAAGACTGATGCACTTTTTAAATCAATGCTATTATGATGAACAGGGTGAGATTCACTGGTTGCACATTAGCACAAAACAAGATGTTCTTTATCATGTGACATGGTTGTGCCTCAAGGTACAGTGTGAAGCCTGTGGGAAAGTGAGTGTATTATTCTCTCAAGGTATAGTAATGCCGTATGGTAAACCATATTAATAAAGTATGTTGCTGCAAATGTACATGAGACTCACAAAGTGAAAAAAACACAAGCATTTTATTTTCAGCTACTATACTGCATCAGATGTAATCACAGTTATGGGATGTAGTTTATAAATTGTCTTCTGGAATTTTTGTTGTCTAGTGCATAATCTATAGTTAATGACAACAGTTGCAAATGTTAGAATACCAGAGTAAAATAAGCTTACATGCAATGTCCCTGGAAAATTGTAGGTAATTCAAAGCTTTATAAATAATAAGCATGCTGAATTATCTGTTCATCTGCTAAGGATAGTGCTACTAAAGGAAAGCAGTGACCAGAATTCCAGTGTCATTTAATACTGGGAATATTTAGTAACATCAACTGTCACACTGTCTGCCAAAGAGTTTTCAGGCTAAGATCATCATGATACTAATTGCAAATTAAGAGGAAAGTACACAGCATTGTTCATCAGAGCTACCTGTTTGTTCAAGCTCTTCTAAAATGTGTACTCTAAACATCTTTTGTTTTAATTTCCTTATGCAATGGAACTGTGCAAGCTGGGAAGTAAAAGGCTGCAGAATTTACTGAAGGATCATGTAATATCCCCATACATTCCATGGAACACTTCATAATCTTATAACAAACTGAGGAGGATGCATGCTGCATTACTAATGGATTCATGAATGCATGTCATTGTTCTAAAATAAGAGAGCGGAGATTAAGTTACAGTACCTAAAACAATGATAAGTCACACATCCAACATATCCACTACCATAGCTAGCAGAACTTTACATGCAGATACTAGATCATTTAGGTGTGTATTTTGGGTCTGCTATCCATCATATTATTAACAATGAGAGTGTGCTTCCATAAATGCCACCAGCACTACACACTGACAGCTATTACTCAGTAGGAGATGACGTGAAATGACATGGAAGACAAACCTTAATTATAACAGGTGGGCTGTGCTGAGTTCTTATCAAGTACAATGTTGTTTATAAAAAGATACCAGTATTTTCTAACATAAAAATAACAAGAGCTTAAGATGAAAAAAGTACTTTTTTGTTGTCTGCTTGAGTGTGTGTGTGTGTGTTGCTTGTGCATACATGCATGTGCACGTACATGTGTGTGTGAGTTGCTTGTGCAAACGTGTGTGTGTGTGTGCGTGTGTGTGTGTGTGTGTGTGTGTGTGTGTGTGTGTGTGTGTGTGTGTGTGAGACTGAAGATTATTTGATCGAGTGAATTTGTGACTGCGTGTGTGTTACGTCAAAAAGAAGTACTATTGGGGAAGGTAAGTGTATATATATATATATATATATATATATATATATATTGTTTCACTTCATGATCTCGAAATGCTGAAATACCGAATTTCAGCATTCCGAGACCATGAAGCCAAACCATTCAAAATACTGAATCCGACAATCACGAACATACATACACCAAACACCACATAACACACACACCATTCCACCTATAGCACACAAACCAAACAACCCTATATTACTTATCTATACCAACTCCGAGATCGCACATAACATAAAAAAAAAACTCACACCATGGCATTCTCCACTCGCTCGGATACAAATACACATCACACATACACAAACACCAACAAATCCAGCACTCGCAGTCATACTTACACCTCCCTACCCTTACCCACACATACAAAATACAAAAACACATACAAACACTCACTCACCTGCAATTTCAGGCACAATAACACTACGTGCAACGTACCGGAAATGCATAAACGCGAATTCGAGATATTCAAATTCGCTCTTATGCACTTTCAGCAATCTGAATTTTCGGCTTCCAGATCTCGGAATGCTGAAATTTGGTATTATGAAGTGAAACTATATATATATATATATATATATATATATATATATATATATATATATATATACATGTATATGTATCTATATCTATTTGATATTCTGTTGACTTGGATGGGTGATGTTCTGTTGCTTTGTAATTTTGTCAACAGAGTATAGTGTGTGTGCATGTGTGTCTGTGTGTGTGTGAGACTGAAGATTATTTGATCGAGTGAATTTGTGACTGCGTGTGTGTTACGTCAAAAAGAAGAAGTACTATTGGGGAAGGTAAGTGAATGAGTGTTGGTTTCAATGTATGAAGTGAATGTGTGTGTGAGTATTTCTGGGTTAGAGTTAGAGTAAAGACTAAGGCAGATAACAGATTGTGTGATGTATGTCTATATTAGTTGAATGAGTATAGAAATGTTACTGGTTAGTGTTATACGGATAAGTTAAAGGACTAGATCTAGTGAGTGTATTTGCGTGTATGTCTATGATGTGTGCTCAAGATTGCCTTGCATAGTGGCAGTGTTACAGAAAGCATTTTAGTAATGTAAAGTGTTGGGTTAGGGTTAAGGTAACACTCATTAGTAAAGCTGTACAAAGGGCAAAGTGCCACCTTACTAATGTATGCTAATCCTAACCCTGCCTCTGTCCTTAACCCTAAACCTGCCCCTGTCCTTAACCCTAACCCAGCATCTTACCTTACTCTTTCCAAAAAATTATCATTGTTCAGACAAATTTGTGCTGAATAAAGTGGAATGGTTTCAGTTTTAGCAATAGGAGAAGGAAGTGTTCTGTTTCATTTTTCAAAGTGTTTTTGTTTTAATTTTTTCATTGGTTTGGGCTATTCAAATGCAAATACTGAACTTTTGTGTTTAACTTATATATGTATTTCCATTTTAAGTCCTAGATACACACACACACACACACACACACACACACACACACACACACACACACACACACACTATGCAACCTTGGAGTTGGTATATATAATTAGCAGGGGGTGTGGGGGTGCAATTCAAAATGTCAACAAATCTAACCATGTTCAAACTCAATGTTTTGCAGGGGGCAAGGGGTTGCACCCCCCCCCATCTCCTGCTAATTATATATACCAACTCCAAGTTCGCACAACAGTGGGGAAAGGATATAAATCCTTCCTTGGTATAAATTCATACCTATATATATATATATATATATATATATATATATATATATATATATATATATAATCTCGGACTTGGAATATTTAATTAGTAGGGATGTGGGGTGCAGGGGGCTTGCCTCCCTGCATAAACATAAAAAAATTTTTTTTTATTTTGTTTTACTGAAGTTTCGACCTTTCAAAACTTCGATGTTATGGTATCGCCCATATGAAGTTTGAAGTTTTGAAAGTTTGAGCTTCCAAAGTAGATCCTTTTATATATATGCAAATATACCTCTAAATTTAGATATAGATCTGTGTGTGTGTGTGTGTGTGTGTGTGTGTGTGTGTGTGTGTGTGTGTGTGTGTGTGTGTGTGTGTGTACACGTATATACTGTTGTTGACTCATTTAGCCGATTCTGACTCTTCATGGCCTTCTGTACTTCAGCATATGAGGCCTGTCAACAAATGCTTAAGTTCTCGCAAATTCCTATTCATAACTTTTTAATTTCTTTCTATCTTAGCAACTGTCACTCCTTCTTCTTTTGTCTTCAAACCTTCTAAGTATCAGTGTGTCCTCTAGTAAATCTTGGCTCCACAGCAAGTGCTCAACATATTAGAATTTCACGTTCATCATCAGACCTTCCAGTGAACATTCATGGTTTTCTTCCCTAAGTACTGCTTGGTTTAATTTTCTTTCAGTTCATGGAATTTTTAAAACTCTTCTAAAATGCCATAGTTCAAAAGAATTGATTTTCTGGCATTCTTAGAGTTCGTCTCTTATACCCATATGTTATTACTGGGAAGACCATAGCTTTGATTGTATGGACGTTTACTGACTTTAAAATCTTGCTCAAATTTACCATAGCTCTCTTTCCAAGAAGCTAACGTCTTTAGTTTCGTGGCTACAATCGCCTGGAGAGATATTTGAGCCAAGGAAAATAAAATGTCACTGCCTCTACCTCTTACCCACTTATTTGTAAATAACTGATGGGGCTGGCTGACATAATTTTATTATTTTCTTTATGTAGAACAACTAACTAGCTTTCGCAGTTTCTACTTTCACCTTCAACAGGCTCTTCAAGTCTTCTTCGCCTTCAACCATCAGTGAGGTATCATCTGTTTAGATCAGCAATTTTTGATTCCCACATCTGATATGTCTAACATAATATATTTATTGCATAAATTGAATTAGTAGGGTGACAATATACAGCTTTGTTGCACATATTACCTAATCTTGAACAAATCAGATATTCCATATTCAATTCTAATTGTTGTTTCTTGTTCTGCATACAGACTTCTCAGGGGGTAAATAAAGTGACCATTTCTTTAGGAACTTTTTACAGTTTAAGACTCAATGACTGTCAGCTCAAGCAGGCTGAAAGTCCAGAATACTAATATATCAAAAAACTCCACAAAAAAACATGGCAAATAACTTCAAGGTACTTCACAGATTTAATATATAAACTTCAGAACAACTAGCTCAACAGTTTTCACACAACTTGCTTCATCAGGTTTAAGACTTGCAGTAAGAAAGAAATTTAAATAACCTCATTGAGTGACATCATCCTAATTAACATAATTATCCCTTAAATGCAAACAAATCAGTAATAGTGACATCCAAATTTAAAACAATGAAAACATTCATTATTTCAGTGGTTTCAATTTTAAAAATGGCTTTAAATTACATATTTCATTCATCCCTGATAGCTGATGAAACCTTAAAATATTCATCAATTTTACTTCTAGAGCTTCAATTCTGCGTACCAAATCCCCACTTCTATTACAGTTCTTAACCACTTGCAAAACTACAAATTTAAAGTGATGTGTTTCATCATTCTCTATTATATGCTTTGCTAAAGAATTTGTTTTCACTAATTTCTTTATATCTGACACGTCCAATAATCATAATCCTTTCTTTAAGTTTTCTATTTGTCTTACCTATATAAATTGAGTCACATTTCATACAGGTTGCAAAATACAAAGCATAAATGGTGTACAGGCTGCATTACTATTAGAAAAGAAGTACTCATCATAACATTCCACTGTATTGTCCATTTTCATTCTTCCTCAACAATTGGTCTGGATCTGACCTTCAGATCTGACATGGCCAATTTTTACAGCTCGTAGCTACTGGAAACTCTTGAGCTCCTCCCTTACTCATATTGCTCTAGTCCCCTACCATACATCAGATCTTGTTTTCTAGCCTTATAGATTCATAGGAATATCAGAACACTAGTAAGAGAAACCAATACCTGGAGCTCAAAGGAAGGAACATTGCTTCCCTTATTACCTTTTCATTCTTCCAGAAGTCATAAACTAAATGGTAGGTGATTGGAGGGAGGGGAGTTGAGGAAGAATGAAAATGGACAACACAGATGGAACATTATGGTAAATGCATGACATCTTTATCTGATGTTGTCAATTTTCATTCATTCCTCAACAACTGGGACAAAGTCTCCAGCTACCTGAATCCCCAGGAGGACTCTGAGAAAGCATATTCATGAACACTGTTGAGCAGAATGCTGCTCATCCCCTAGAGATCAGATCTAATTTGTAATGAGTAATAAAGGTATGAGGATTAGCCCAAGTTGCAGCCACATAGATATCATCCATGGAAGACCTGGATAAAAATACTGATAATGTTGCCACAGACCTGGTTGAATGGGGTCTCAGAGGTTTTGGCAAAGACAAGCCCAATTTGTTATAGACAAAGGATATGCAGTCAGACAACTATTTGGCTAAAGTTACTTTTGCAACTGGCTTGCACAGTTTTGACTCTGAAAAAGAAACAAACGATCTATTTTTCTAAAATTCTTTGTTCTATGCAAATAGAAACATAATTGCCTGTGAACATCAAACAAATGTAACATATTCCATTTGTTTGTGAAATTTGGAAAGAAAACTAGAAGATTAATAGACTGATTGATGTTGGATTCTGACAACACCTTAGGAAGAAAGGAAGTGTTGGTTCATAGTGCTACCCTATCTCAATGGAATACTAAATAAGGAGGCTTATAAGACAAGACTTGAAGTTAGAAAGTCTTGGAGAAGAGGTTATAGCTACCAAGAATATAGTTTTCCAGGCAAAAAAACTTCGGTTCACATTTTGCTAATGGTTCAAAAGGAGATTGTGTCAAAGCTTGTAATACTAAATTTAAATCCCATGGTGGAGTTGGATCTTTCAAAGGTGGTCTCAGAAAAAGGGTACCCTTTCTATAGGTCATAGAAAATTTTGAGTAAGCTAAGGTGAAATTTACTCCTATATGAAAATTAGAAATGGCAACTAGTTGTACTTTAACAGTTGAGGAACCAGCCCCCTCATTAAAGATTGTACCCAGAAACTCAAGAACTTTATGTATTTGTGCTGAAAAAGGGTCAATGTCTTTTCTATTTACTTCTGTAAATCTTCTTAGTGGAAGCTTTATGGGAAGATAAAAGTATATATGGACAGGGAAGGACAGCCTAGGTTGTCTGGCTATCAGTGGAAGCAGAAAAACCATGTGGACAGCTTTAGGCCTGAAATGTCCTGGTAAATCATGTCTGTTGGGTGAGACAGGAGGTCTGAAATTGGATCCAGAATCCACAAAGGGTGAAGCAGACGAGGCCAAAGAAAGGGAAACCAAATCAGACAAGGCCAATAAGGGGCATTGAGGATGACTTTGTTCTTCAATCAAGATGCTTTATGGAGAAACCTGGGAAGTAGAGGGGTTGGGTGAGTAACCATAGAGGAGACTGGGGGACCAATCGTGGAGGAGAGCATCTCTCAGTGATTCTCCCACCTAGGGGATCAGGGCAAAGAACCTGTTGCACTTATTATTGGAGGGAGATGCAAGTAGGTCACAGCAAGGTTGGCCCATTTGGCAGAATATCTTTTCCCCAACTCTCATGTTGAGAGACCACTCATGAGGTAACAAAATGGATTTGCTCAACTTGTCTGCTATCAAGTTGGATTTCCCCAGAATGTGCATTGCTATCAAAAATTGGTTGGATGAGATCACCCATTGCCACACTCTCAGAGCTTTTTGACACAAGGGGTAAGATCTGTTCCCTCCTTGTTTGTTGATGTACCATACGACTGACATGTCCATTTGAACAGCAATAGTCCTGGAAAAGAGAGAGCCTTGAAAGTACTGTAACTCTAGAAGTACTGGTGTTATTTCTAGGACACTGATATGCATGTTGGCCTCTTCAGGGGACCAAGTGCCCCCATCCCCACCCCACCCAACATGGCCTTGGGCTGAGGAAGAATGAAGGGATGACTTTGTAAAACTTGATCTGAGTAAATCCACCACAAGATGTACGTTTTGCATGCCTGAGTTATCCTGATCTGGGTGGACATAGGTTGATGTAGAATGGACCACTGAATTTCTAAGGTCCACTGAAGGATTCTCATATGGTATATTGCTAGCAGAACTAGAACTATTGGAGCAGACATTGACACCAAGGCTTGTAGAATCAATTCAGCTGATACAAAAGAATTCTGAATTCTCTTTTTGACTTGAAATCAAATAATTTGTACCATTGGCAAGGGAAGAGAGGCTGTCCCTGATAGTGTGTTAAACAAAGTCCCTAAAAACTATAATGTCTGAGATGGTTTCTAGCTGAGATTTGTTGTGGCTGATGGTAATTCCCAGATGAGAGCAAACCTGGAGTACATAGTCTCGTGTTTTATTATAAGATGCCTGTTTGGAGCAGTTATGAGCCAGTCATCAAAGTACAGAAACACCCAGAATCTCTGCAGTCTCAAGTGAGCTGCTACTGCTGTCATGCATTTGGTAAACACCCTGGGGGCTGTGGTGAGGCCAAAGATAGTGCTCTGAATTGGTAATGACTGGCTCCCAGCCAGAGATGTAGCTATCTCCTGGATCATCTGCTTATTTTTATGTGATAGTCCACATCCTGAAGATCTATTGAGCACATCCAGTTGTCCTTGTGCAGGAAAGGCAAAATGGACTGAATCATGACCATCTGAAACTTTGGGGTCTATATCATAAGAGCAAAAGTTCAAAAGAACGAACGCTCTTATGATCAAAAATGCTGGACATCGAAACACTTTTTCTGGGGTCACAGTACAGTGAGGATAGGAATATTTGCCCTTTGCTCACTGTAGTGCGACCTCAGAGTTGAAATATGTATTTACCGAGGGTGTGGGGGCACAGCCCTCCCACATTATAATGTTCGATGTTTGTGCCTTTTCGATGTTTGAGCGTTCATTCTTTTGAACTTTTTCTCTCATGATATAGACCCGAAACTTTGTATACTGAACCAATTTCTTCAGAATGCTGAGATCCAAAACTGGTTTCCAGTCCCCTGTTCTCTTTGGCACTAAAGAGAATCTTGAGTAATTCTGGACCCTGGTCGG
The DNA here is from genome assembly GCF_019279795.1 of Protopterus annectens. Classification (NCBI taxonomy): domain Eukaryota; kingdom Metazoa; phylum Chordata; order Ceratodontiformes; family Protopteridae; genus Protopterus; species Protopterus annectens. The sequence goes on along the minus strand of NC_056747.1, from coordinate 1,188,695,328 downwards.
GGGGGCTTCTTGTATTACTGTTTTTTCTAGCAGCTTTTTGTTATTTCTAGAGCTGCTGCTTTCCTTTGACTGGGTGGAACATTGGGAATTTTGTTTAATGTTGAAGGAGGGGATAGGTAAAAGGGAAGTATATAACCTCTGGAAATAATCCTCTGCATCTATGTATCTCTTGTAATGTGTAGCCAGCCTCTCTGGTGCAGGGATAGTTGTCCTCCTACTGTCAACAAAGGTGGGCAATTGGGCCTCCTTTCAGGAGCACTGATAGGGTCTGTCAGAGAAACAGTCTCTAGAACCCTGGTTCTATCGGCCTCCTATGCTATGTGGGCAGCATCTTCTGTTTGAGTTCCTCCCATTTCCCTTGGGGCAACTATCTCCACATGGATCTTGAAAAGGACCCTGGGGCTTTCTGAACCACATTTTTTACTACCTTGTTGATTCCTAGAAAAGGTTCTTTAAGGGGTTGAAAAACATATGTCAAATGTATTGACAAAGGAGGACTTGAAAAGCTCCTCAAAAATCACACAGGTGCATCCAGGCATGTCTCCTAATGTCTTTGAGGTACCTTCAGCTGCATGTGAAATGAACTTCATGGAGGAATTTGTGATTGATTGTAAGGTCACCAACTGTGAGGCAATAGAGCTCTGTGCCTCAGGAGTACTGGTCCCACAGAGGGATTTGAAGACTTCTCTAATCAAATCCCGCTGCAATTTAGTGAAGTATGCCAAATAATTAAGCAACATGAGTGCAAAGGTCACTGAAGCATATATATATATATATATATATATATATATATATATATATATATATATATATATATATATATGTATACTCCCCAAATCTGTTCAATGCAACAAATATGCTCCTTTGTTTGAAAAATGTGGAAGGAATACAGGAAGATTAATGACCTGATTAATACTGGACTCAGAAACCACTTTTGGTAAAAAGGAAGGATTAGTCCATACAGAAATACTGTCCTTGTGAAAAACTAAATAAAGGGGCTTAGAGGACAAAGCTTGAAGTTTCAACACACTTCTGACAGATGCAATAGCAACTAAGAAAACAGTTTTCCAGGTCAGATTTAGACGAAAGTTCAAAGAGAGGCTGAGTCAAGGTCTGAAGTATGATGTTTAAATCCCAAGGAGAGGTAGGATTCTTTAAAAGAGTAAAAAAGGTTCCCCTTAGAAAGGCTTTGCAAAGTTTAAAAGAAGCTAAAGTAAAATTATTTACTCCCAGATGAAAATTGAAAATGGCTGCTAATTATACTCTAATAGCCGGGGAACTAGCAGCTTCACTAAAAATTGTTGCCAAAAAGTGAAGGACATTTGAAATCAGTGCTGAAAAGGGATTTAAGTTTTTGCTTAGGGCCCAGAGAACAAATCTTTTTCATTTACTCTTATAACTCTTTCTGGTGGAAGCTTTATGGGAAGATAACAAAGTGTGATGGACAGGGAAGGAGAGCCTGAGCTGTCTAACAATCAGTGGAACTGGAGAAACCAAGTGGTCAACTTGAAGCCTGTTAACTCTGGGTGAGTCATGCCAGTCGGATGAGACAGGAAGTCTGGAACTGCAGCCAGAATCCATGGTGGATTTAAAAGATGAAGCAAAAGGAAGGGAAACCAAATTTGACAAGGCCAGTAAGAGGCAATAAGGATAACTGTGCTCTTCAATCAAGATGCTTTTTACAGAAGCTTTGAGATGAGGGGTAACAGGGGATAGGCATTAAGGAGACTAGGGAGCCAAGCATGAATAAGAGCATCTCTTGGTGACTCCCACATTAGGGGAGATAAGGGCAAATAACTTGCTGCATTTGTTTTTGAGAGGAGAGGCAAATAGATTGCTGCATGGTTTCCCTAAGTGATGGAAGATTGTCTCCGCCACATTGATATTGAGACACCACTTGTGAGACATCAGAATGGACTTGCTTAACTTGTCTGCAATCACACTGGATTTCCCTGGGATGTGTGTTGTTATCTGTAAAAGGTTGGAAGAGATCACCCATTGCCATACTCTCATAATGTCTTGACAAAGAGGGCAAGCTCTGGTTCCCCACATTTGCTGATGTACCAGACTACTGACATATTGTCCATCTGGATGACAATAGTCCTAGGTGGAAGAGTGTCTTGAAAGGCCTGCAATGCTAGGAGGACAGCTCTCATCTCGAGGACATTGATATGCATTTTGGTCTCTTTGGGAGACCATGTTCCTTAGACTGTCTTTCCCAGGAAATGCCCCCCACCCAAGCTGAGAGGTGTCTATGGTCACTGTGGCCTTGGCTGAGGGAGAGCAAAAGGATGGTCTTTGTGGAGTTTATTGGAGTGTGTCTACCAAGGAAGGTAATTCTTGCATGAGTAATGAGTAATTTTTACTGGCATGGATAATGGGTGTTGGAGAATAGACCATTGAGTGGTGACTGTCCACTGAAGTATTCTCATATGGAACCTGGCAAGTGGTACAAAAGTGACTGCAGCTGCCATGGTTCCCAAAGCATGAAGTATTAGCTGTGCCAGAAGGGAATAATTTTGTTTTATTTTCTTGACTTGGAATTGTATGGTTTATATTCGAGGTAGGGGAAGAGAAGCTATTTGGGTGGTTGTGTCTGGGTGAGCACAAATAAAGTCCAAGTATGAGCTGAGATTTGTTGTAATTGACTGATATTCCCAGATGGGATTGCAGCTGGAATAAATAGTCCCTTGCTTGAATCAGTTGATGCCTGGTTGGAGCAGTCAAGAGCCAATCATCTAGATAAGGAGACACTCAGAATCCCAGCCATCTCATGAGCTGCTACAACTGTCATGCATTTAGTGAACACCCTTGGGGCTGCAGTGAGACCAAAGGACAGTGCTCTGAAATGGTAATGACTGGCCCCAGCAGAAAAGCAGAAAGCGTAGTTATCTTCTGGAGCACCTGTTCATTTTTATGTGATAGCATGCGTCTTGAAGATCTATTCAGCACACCCAGTTGTCCTTTTGCAGAAAAAGCAGAATGGACTGAACCATGACCATCTGGAACTTTGTATATTGAACAGATAGATTTAGTTTGCTGAGATCCAAATTTTTGGCACCAAAAAGAATCTTGAATAAGTTCCTTACCCTCTCTGGTCTGTGGAGACCTCTTGGATGGCTTTTTTTGTAGTAGGTTTTCTATTTCTAGAGATGCTACTTCCCTCTGACTGGGTAGAACATTGGGGATTTGTTTCTGAACTGTTGGAGGGTATTGGGAAAAGGGTATAACACAACCTCTGGATATTATCCTCTGCACCCATAAATCTTTTGTGATGTCTAGCCAGGTGTGAAGATATGTGAAGGCTGCCAGCCTAGCAACATAGGACTTTGTAGATAATTCTGTCATTTGTAAATATTAATGTAAGCCACATGCTTGTTCTCTTTGTTAAATGTTGAACCTCAAAAATGTAACCACATTGCACTCTGCTGGAGGAATGGTGATAAGTCAAGCATTGTATAATTGTTTGATCTCAAAACTTGTAGCCGAGATGTCTGGATGAAGGAATTCTTGCTATTGTTTTGAGACCAGAGTTAATTGCTAGAATTTGCATGTATAATGTATTTTATTGCTGTAACTACCTGACCAGGTGCAAGATCAAAAGGGCTGCTAAACTCTGAGTTTCTGTTAGCCTGTGTACCAGAGAAAAAAATGATATAATCTGAAATGAGTCAGTAGCACTGTGCTATAAATTTAATGACAGAGAAATTCCAGAGCATTTTGCATTAGTTTTCAGAACTGACAGCATCACCAGCACTGCTTTTCTCTATATGTAAGTTTATTTTAGATCTGTGTTTGCTCTTAGATATAGCTAGGAAATAGGACGATTAGACTAGTTGTTTTCTGTACTGATGTCGGAACTATTCTACTGTATTATTTTAAGCATTTTCCTGTGTAGTAAGAAGCATTGTCTTGTGTTCTTTATTATTTATTATTAAATATTTTAAACCTTTCAACTGTGGCTGTTTTGTGTAGAGATAACTTATGCTCTAGAGTACATTGCATGTATATAGTGATACTAGCCAAGCCACTCCAATAAACTTTGCTGTTCAGTCACACTTACCATTTGGATAATAATATCGCACAGTAATAATTGGACACCCTTTTTATAAGGGCCTTATTAGTAGCTGATATTAATGGTTGGTGGCAAGTGGTACTACAGTATAGTCTTGGCAGAAGGGGCATAACTGGAGAACCTGTGCCAGCCTTCCCCAGGAGTGTCTGTGTGTTGTATATTACTCATGTCTCAAAGTATGAGTGTGCCAGCTACTTGGGCAGGGACATGAAGCGCTGGTTGGACAGAGAGGGTGCTGGAGGTTTTAGCTTGACCACTAGGCTGAAATCTAGACCCTATAGCTGTGCCAGTGGGAAGTCTTATTGGGGATCTGGAGAGAAAGGGAGAAACCAGCCCCAGACTAACTGTGATCTCTGTGTGCTCTTAAGGGAAATTGTACTTTACTGTGTGTGTATTTGTTATCCTTCCCAATGTGGATGCCTCTCACTGGTGTTAGTGGTGAGGATTGAGGCTCCTTGATGGCTCAGCCAGTGCATGGGCATCACACCAGTGTCTCTGGTGCAGGGATAGGTGACCCCTGACTGCCTCCAGAGATGGATAGTCAAGCCTCCATTCAGAAGTGCTGGTAGGATCTGTTGGTGAAAGAATCTCTAGATCTCTGGTTATGCGGACCACTTCTGCCATAGGAATGGTGTCTTCTACTGGTATTCCCACCTCTGCCCCTGGGGGAACTATCTTCACATGGATCTTGAAAGGGACTCTAAGACTTCTGAACCATATCTTTCCACCACCATTTAGATTCATAGAAAAGGACCTTTGAGGGGTAGAAAAATGTATGCCCACAGCAGACAGGGTCTTCCCTTGTCTTCCCTTCTTGTTCACTCCTAGAGAGTGTGTCTTTTATCTTGGGGCCAAATAATGAAGTTCTGTCAAAGGGCGCATTGATGAAAGAAGATTTAAATGGTTCCACAAAATCACACAAGTGCATCCAGGCATGTCTTCTAATGGAAATTCCTGAACCTACCACCTGTGAGATACTTTCAGCAGCATGAGAGATTAACCTCACTTCATGGATGAATTAGAAATAGATTGGAGGGTAGCCAACTGTGAGAAAATGGTATTCCCTTCCTCAAAGGGCATGGACCATGAAAGAGATTTGGTAAGTTCCTTGTTCAAATCTCTTTGAAGTCTGCTAAAATGTGGCAAATAATTCAGAATCCTTAAAGCAAAGGTCACTGATACATAGACATGCTTTCCAAACCTGTCAAGCACCTTAGAGTCCCTATTAGGGGAGTGGGCAGAGGAACTTTGTTCTGTTAGTTCCTTTCTCATGGCTGCCACAGCAACCATGGCATCAATGGACACTCCTTTATTTCAGTGAAGGCAGTCTTTTGGGGTACAAGGATTTTATCTGGTCTCTTGGGAATAGGCTTGACAGTGTCCATTTCCTTCCATGCCAATCGAAAGACCAGATCTATAAGCTTATCGGCGGGTGTAGTTACCCAGGAGGTAGATGGGCCAGACTCAAAAGCCTCCAGAAACAGTGATCCCTCTTGGGAAAGATTATCTGGAGTCCAACCACCTCTTTGTTTAAGGTGTTCCAAGATATCTTCAAAGGAGATATCATGAGGTGGTGATCTGGGTGACCATTCCCCATCATCAAAATCAGTGTCTTCAGTGACAGAATCTTATGGAGAGTCTAGGTGCTCTTCTTGCACATTCTCTTCTGAGGAACCTCCTTGGTGGGATGCTCCAGGGAGTTATCGGAAGAGATAATGATACCCTGATGGGTGGACTGGAGGCTGGCTTGGGCTGGCTATCCCTGTGTAAGGGATGAATGAGGCTCAGGGCACAAAACCAAATGAGATAAAGCAGTCTGATCTGAGGATGATAAGGTCGTCTGGTTTCTAGGCACAGAGAAGACTGTCTCCACTACCCCAAAGGTGGAGTGCCTAGAAGAAGTAGAAAACAATGGATCCGATGAAGGACCCTGTCAGGTCATTGGCTCCTGACATCCTGTAGGCAATGCACTCGAGGAAGGAGTTGGAACTGAGCTATCTAACACTGATGTTCCATGGGGAAGAGATGGCAACAATGGTTTTGGAGTTGGTTCCAAGACCAGAACTGGCAGTGATGCTTCGGCTCCATGAGTCTTCTGGCTCCAAGGTACTCAGTGCCAGATGACTCAGAGAAACTATTGGATTTTGGATCCAACGGCTCCAAAACTGAAGGAAGGATCAGAGAAAGAGATATTAAAAGTGATGTGGATCTATAAAGGTTCTCAGGACCTGATGAGGTTGGAGCCAAGAGAACTCTCATTTGAATTTGCATCCTGAGGCTGTGACAGAAACCTGGTTCAAGGCTCCTGAGAGCACCCCAGCGCTATCAGGTTTTACCTCATATCATGCGTTCCGGCCCCAAAATCCGGACAATACCAAGAAAGGAGGGGGGGTATCCATATTCATTAAGGACACCCACACCTCAAGACTGGTGGCAACGCACGATGCATCGGAGACCATCCAGGTGCAATTAACCATAGGCAAGACTGCTCTGCAAATTGTAGCATGTTACAGGCCACCTCACAAACTCAGGAACCTCACATGGCCTTCCTGAAAACACTAGAGGGATAAATGTATCACCAAACACCATCATACTAGGTGACTTCAATTACCCTAATATAGACTGGGAACACTACTCAAGCCCAAACACCCTAGCCCAAAAGTTCCTGGAATTCATAAACTCAAATGCCATGGAACAACTAGTCACCATCCCCACAAGAGGAGATAACATACTTGATCTCATCATCACGAACATGGGAGCACAATGTTCAACACCGAAGTATACCCCTCACTGGTGAGATCAGATCACAAACTAATCTCGCTGGAGGTCCTCATCCCACCCCACCTGAAATAAAAAGACCACAGTAAAGAACTTCTCAAAAGCCGACTTCACACTTCTAAAGACTAGTGTGGTCTCCTTTAAGGCCCCGAGCTGGTGGAAAACAGTACTCAAGCCGCTGAATCACTTACAGACGCTTCTACCAGCACCTG
>NC_056747.1:1188668263-1188683263 GCF_019279795.1 Protopterus annectens | reverse complement strand
GGCCATGTGGAACAAAAGGTGAAGGAGCGAGCAAGTGGGAATAACAGCATGCCAGTAGTAAGTTGTCTGGAGATAACAGGGGTACCAAATTATCACAGAAGTTGGTATCCTATCTTAGTGGATGGAAGACAGGCCACTGCTAAGAGAGACACAGCCTCTGACAAAACCATTGTGGAGTCTGCAGTGGTTACAGAGCAGCAGTACTTGCTTGGGCAGCCGACACCAGTCAGAGCTTTAGGAGGGACCCCATTCCAAATACCTTTAGCAAGGGTTCACTTTGACTGGGAGGGTGGAAAAGGAAGTAAATTGGTAGGTTATTGAGGATATCCCTGTAGATGTCTTGATAGGGATTGAGTTTAATAATGCAGTACCTTGTGTGCATGCAGTAAAAATGCAGTCAGGCTTGGAGACAGGCATGTGGGTCAGGTAGCCTGGGGGAGACCCAGATAGACCCCACACCTGAAGCTGGGGTGGGTCAGGTGGCTATTTCAAGGAGGGAGCTACCCTGTAGCAGTGAGCCTGAAAGTGAGCCACAGATTATGGTAGGTACTGATGTTCCCATGAACAAGGTAACTGCAAGGGCAGATGTGAGTGGTAGTACCCAGGCTGACAGTGAGGCACTGCTGTCAGAAGAGACTGGGCTTCTGGTGGAAAGGAAGCTGGGAAGGATCACAAAGGTAGAATTGAGACAGGCTCAGCTTTTGGACCCTACATTACGAGGCTTGAAGGAGGTAGCTAAGGAGGCACCTGATTCTCAATAAAAAGGCAAGACTGCATACTGGAATAAAGGGTTACTCTATATAGAGTGGACCCCTGAGGGAGAACTGGAGGGTCAGGTAATACAGCAGTTGGTAGTGCCCACAGCCTACCATCTGATGCTTCTAACCCATGACATTCATTTTCCAGGTCATATGAGCATAAAGTGTACCAAGAGACATATTATGCAGAACTTTTAATGGCCTGGGATTGCAAGGGATGTAACAGGGTACTGCAGGACCTGTGAACATTGCCAAAAGGTAGGTAAGGCAGGAAACAAGGTCAAAGCTTCTTTGATGTCTTTGCCTGTGATTGAGATGCCATTTCAGGGGGTAGCTATGGATATTGTGGGGCCTCTGAGTACCCCAAGTTCCACAAGGAAGAAGTACATCCTGGTGGTAGTACATTATGCTACTAGATACCCTGAGGTGGTGGCTCTGTCCTTCATCAAGGCCAAGAGGGTGGCAAATGCTTTGTTAGAGATTTTTAGCTGGGTAGGTTTCCTGAGAAAAATACTGACTGACAGAGGTGCCAATTTCATGTAAGACCTGCTGGCTTGTCTGTGGAAGTACTGTGAGGTGAAGCACCTAAAAACTAACCCCTACCACCCCCAGACTAATGGGCTTGTGGAGAGGTTAAACTCCACACTAAAGACCATGCTACAGGCATCTGCAGACCAGTTTAAGAGAGAGAGAGTGGGACAAATATTTACCCCATCTGCTGTTTGCATACAGAATCCACAGGTTTTTCACCCTTTCTGTTGTTGTATGGGCATAGGGTGAAGGGGCCTTTAGATCTGAATCATAATGAGTGGGATGGTGAGTGTGAGTCCCACAAAGAGTCTGTTGTGGCATATGTCCTAAACTTCAAGACAAGGCTTCGGGAGCTCATGGGATTATGTTTTAATACTAGAAGAGACAGAAGTCTCAGAGCCGTCTGTGAAATCTGACAAGGAAGACCACACACCCGCATCATCCTGCCTTGCTCTAGTAAGTGAACTAGGGAACAGTAATTCATTATTCAGTCAGGAAAATATAGTGAGATTAGTTAAGTATTGTTTTTCTACATCGGTGTAGACCTTTCCATCTGTGTTATTTTTAATACTTCCTGTGATTGAAACTCTGGCGTTTATTGTTAATAGATAATTAGCATGTTCATGTTATTTTATTATTTATTATTAAATATATTTAAACTTTTCATTGTGGCTGGTCCTTTAGAGGATGTTTTAACTTTTGAGAGTACTTATATTTATTTGGTGACACTGTGGTCATTCCTGAAAGCCTTGCTGTTTGGTCAACATTACCATTGGTATTAGAATTAATTTCACTCACTTTAATTGGACACCCTGTTAAGAGCATTAGCGTAGCTGGCTGGTGGCAGTGGAACTACCGTATAGTCTGGACAGAGGTGGCAGAGTTAGTGAATCTGTGCCAACCTTTCCCAGGTGTGTGTGTCTATGGAACTCACCATCATCACCAAACTATGGAACTCACTTCCACCTTCTATAAAAAACACAGGCAGCACCACCACCTTCAAACAAATGCTGAAAAATCATCTCATCTCTTCCTGGCTATGTTACCTGCTTTATAACTTAACCTTCTCCTTCGCCTTATATGATAACTAAACTGCTTTTTGCTACTGTTGACTAATGATATTTTCTTCATAATTACTATTTTTCATCACTTGTTGATACTTTTACAATAATGCTGATTAATATATCTCTATTTATACCTCTCTGAATGAAGTCATCTGGCAACCAACAAAATTCCTGCTTTAATGTATGTAGTCTGTATTTATTACTGTAATCACCATGTGTAACACTGTATCTAGTTTTGTACCAATTAATGTTTAATATTTTCTGTATCTATGTTCTTGTCTGAGCTTTTCTCCCCAGGCCTCCACTGAAAATGGGCTCTTTTAGGCCCAGTGGACTTTCCCGGTAATCAAGTGCAATAAATAAATAAATAAAAACAAATAAATCTATCTGAAATAGTGTGTATGTCAGCTACTTGGAAAAGGGACACAGAGCACTAGCTTTTGCAGAGAGAAACGTTGAGTCTTATTTGGGGCCTTGAGAGAGAGGAACCCCAGCCCCAGGACTGAGTGTGCTCCCTGTGTGCTCTTAAGAAAATACTGTTTGTATCTATTTTTGTTCCAAGTGAATGTCCCCCACCAGTGCCTGTGGTGAGGACTGACAGTGCTTCATCACCAGCCCAGAGGAGGGACATAGGTTCATAGGTTCATAGGTAGGTACTATTCTTTTGGCCCAAGGGCCTATACAGGCCTAACCAAAAAGGTACCCTGGCTTTCTCCACCCAAGAAAATTATTTTCCTGTGCCACTGTTGAGCAGAGCCACAGAGGTGATCCCCGGGGTGAATTTCCTATTTCCCATCCAATCATCAAGATTTTTCTTGAAGAGTGCTAATGAGCAGCTTTGTTTGATCTAGATAGGTAGTTTGTTCCAGAATATGGAAGTCTCTGGGACAGGAATCTATCCCTCCAGCATGTTCTGTTTATTGTGGTGACAATGTTTAGGTCCCTAGACTGTGTAGCTCGGAGGGATTGGGATTTCTTTAAGTGGAGCATGTCTAACAGCTCTGGGTATGACATAGCTTTGTATGTTAGGCAAAGATCGCCTCTGAGTAGGCGATATACTACAGAGTAAAGCTGGAGTTTTTTGAAGCGGTCTGCGTAGGGCATCTGTTTGAGGCTGGTAATCCTCTTTGTGAGGTATTTCTGCGGCCTTTCCAGTTGTTGTAGATGTCTTGTGAGGTACATACCAAAAGGGGAATTGTACTCTATAATGGGTCTAATGAGTGACAAGTAGAGGGGAACAATGACCTCTTTTTTCCTGGATGAGAACATTTTGTGATGAGGTGTGCCATGTAGAAGTATTTCCTGACTACTGTGGCAATGTGATTATCAATGGAGAGACTACTGTCCACCAGTGAGTGTCCACCAGAGTTTTATAGGATATCCACATCATTAGGAGTTTCAATTATGGCTCCTAGCTTGCAGTCATCTGCGAACTTCGTTAGCCAATGACCTTCTGTGTTATCCTGTACTTCAGAAAAGTAGATACCAAACAGGAGAGGACTCAGGACTGAACCCTGTGGTACTCCACTTGTCACTGGTCTGAAGTCAGATTTGGACTCTGCTACTTTCACAGTGTGGGTTCTGTCAGTGAGCCACTTGGCAACCCATCTTGTGACATAGGGATTTATACCTAGTTTAGTGAGTTTATCTATAATTCCAGAGTGGGGGATGGTGTCAAAAGCCTTGGCAAGATCTAGATAGGCTGTGTGAACCACCTTACCCTCATCTACAGCTTTGGTGCCTGCTTCAAAGAAGTCAATCAGGTTTTGGAGACATGATCTGTCTTTTACAAACCAGAACTGGGTGGGGTCCAGAGTTTGGAGATTACCAATGTCTTTGTTTATAAGTTCCATGATGATACGTTCCATGGCCTTGCAGACCAGGATCATTGGGCTAATGGGGCTGTAGTTCTCCGGGTCCGTGGTGGCCGCCCCTTTGTAGAGTGGGATAACCATCACTGTGCACCATTCAGTGGACACAAAGCCTGATGTGAGGCTATGATTGAACATGGTGCTTAGGTGGGGTGCCAGTTTATTCTGTGGTTCATGTAGAACGCAGCTTGGGATGTTGTCAGATCCCATGGATGCTGTGTTCTTGGCTTTGGAGAGTGTGGTTTTTACCTGTGCAGCCATAAATACAGGAACTTTGGATTCTTCTGGTATAGAGATGGGCCTTTTAGGGGGTGAGGGGGGTAAAGTTAGCACTGAAACTATCTGCCAGGATGTTGGCAATATCAGTTGGTTCTGTATATTTAGTGCCATTGTGCTGTAACTCAGAACAGATCTGAGTGTTGCCATTGAGATTCTTGACATAGCTATAGAATGCTTTGTGGTTGTCTTTAGAATCAGTGGTGAGTTTGTTTTCATAACTAGCTTTGGAGGATTTTATGAGTGATCTCAGCTTCTTACTGAGGCTGACCAGGGAGTTCTTCCAGTCATGGGATTTTACTCTTTTTTGCAACCGTTTTTTTCTTCTGTTGTAGAGTTTGTTTGTGGCAGGGGATCACCAGATTGGCTTCCTTTTTTTTGGAGGATAGCATCTTGGTTCTGTTAGGGATAGCACGATCCATGCACTTGTGTAAGTGCTTATAAAGTGCATTTGTGTAGGATTCAGCAGTCGTACCTCTATTGTCCATCTGCATGGGTGTCGTGAAGTTTGGCACTTCTGTCTTAAGAAGCGTGAAGTTGTCTTTGGAGAAATTTTTTACAGTGGTTTCCTTAATGGGGGGTGGGGGAGGGATGTGGACATCTAGGCTGATTAGCTTGTGGTCGGATCTGACCAACAAGGAATTGACCGCTGGTGTGGAATTCCGGTCATGACCAGGTCTAAGATATTGCTGCCCTGGTGGGGGTGTGGATAACTTGATCCAAGGCATTGGAATTTATGAATTCCAGAAAACGTTGAGCAAAAGAGTTGGTACATGAGTAGTTTTCCCAGTTAATGGTGGGGTAGTTGAAATCATCCATTATTAGTGTGTTGGGATGTACCTTAATATTTTCCAGTGTATCAAGAAATGAGGAGTGGGAATCATGGGGCTTGGTGGGGGATCTGTAGCAAGTTATAATCTGGATTGCCATATTGCCCAGAGTTAGTTGCACTTGGATAATCTTGGATGCATTATGCTGAGCAACTAGCCTGAAGGTGTGCCTCCACCTTTAGTGTTTCAGTCCAGGTTAGGTGGCCGAAAGGTGTGGTATGAATTATAGCCTGGTAATGCAGGGGTGCTCTCTGGAGCCTTGAACCAGGTCTCTGTCACTGCACAGATGTCGATGTTCTCCATTTTAAGGAGTGCCTTGAGTGAATGCATTTTGAGGTTTAGACTTCTAGCATTAAGTAGCATTACCCTCAGATTTTGTTTGCTTGTACCTGTTACGGGGTGAATTTGTCATTTGAACCTTGCCTAAAAAAGGCACTATAGGGTGGCAAGAGCCTTAGCCAGTATCCGGAATCCCAAGGGCGACAGGTGCAGGCCATCTCTGGCAAAGCATTGTGGTCTGTCGATTATGTCATCCCAGGCAGACAGATACTAGATCCCCTTAGAATGACACCAGAAGCTTAGCCAATTGTTGAAGTCAATAATTTTGTCCTTGTACTGTGGTATCATTTTGGGTGATGGCAGGATGCTACTCAGGGCTAGGGTCATACTTGCTGGGCTACAAGATCGGAGAGCTCCTGCATGTCTCTTTTCATGTAGTCCAGGGAGGTACATCTCAAGTCATTCACACCAACATGGACAATGACAGAGCCATATTTGTACTTGTTGTGGAGTGACTTGAGTGCGTGGGTTATGTGGCAGATCCTGGCACCTGACAGGCAGCTGACAGTAACTTTCTCTTTGTTTAGCCTGGTGAGTGGAACATCAGTGTGCCTGACTATAGAGTCACCTATGACTAGAGTGTTGGGTATGTTGCTATGCCTTATGGGCTGTGGTTGAGTGGCACACTGAGTTTGTGGGCTATGTGTCATTTGGGTTGTGTTACAGGTGGAGGTTGCATGTGTTTCTGCTTTGGAGGTCTCTGTTGCCTAAGCAGATTTTTATTGAGAGCCTCCAAAAATGTAGATGTGTGTTTTTGTGTTGCTATGTGTGTGTTTTGGTGGTGTAGGTTTTGAGAGAGTATGTGATGAGTGTGGTGTGATGTACGTGTTTACCTTCTCCTCTTGACTCTCTAGTCCAGTCTTAGGTGAAGAGAGCTTTGCTTCCAGTTTGGCTATAAAGGTGCATCTCTCACAGGTTGTAGTGTTGGGTGGTAGGAGGAGAGGGTTGTCTGTGTACATGAGGCAATTGCTGCATTGCCCCAAGATGCCCAGATTCATCAGGTAGACAGGAGAAAACACCAGGAGCTGACCGTTAGACATGCCTGGATAGGTGCTTATTTATTGAGTACTAAAAACTGTTTTCCTCTAGACAAGTGAGGAAAGTTGAGTGCTGTAGTAATTTGTAGCTTATTTAGTGCTTACAACAAGTTCTGAACAAGTTCTGAGCTCAAAGAAAAAGATTTGAGTGCTAAAACTAAAAAACTGACTAGTTCTAAGGGAAAATTTGAAGAGCAGACTTTATGGCACCAGGAATAGTTTAACCCTAGCTAAGCGGCAATGCATAACGTGTATTTTATTTTTACTATAACAGTAGCAAATGAGCAAACTGATTTAAACAAATTAACCAATAAAAAGCTAAAAACTGAGCCCTGTTCCAGCAGTATTCGATAAGACAAGTTCTAACTGCACATTCCTGCCACTAGGGTGCAGGGGAACCTTCTCCAAAAAGGAAGTCATCACAACTTCCATGATGGCATTCAATTTTTTCTCTTCCTTTCCCTTACTATCCTGTGTTTTTGTGGTAAGACTTTATCAGTTATTAATTTAGCTGCACAGTAATAGATCCTATTTACTTCTGTTATATCACATGATTCTCTATGAACAGTCCTAGTTACTGTGTTCATTTGTTTTGTCAAACTTCTAACTTTTTGGGTTTTATTGACTTTCTGTAGTCTATTTCTCTCATTGATCTTACTATGTCTGTCCAACTCTATTAAATCAAGCAACTCATCTTTTAGATCATTTTCTTCTAAACTAAGAGCATATTCTTTTTTCTTCATTTCCTGCTGGCATTCTTTAGAAAGTTCCAGAGTATCTTCCTGTGCTACCTTCTCTTCAGTTTCACCCTGTGTCATCCATTGCTCGTTCATATCGGAACTCAGTGTCACATATCTTCTGGAGTGGAAATGATGGCAACAGAGTAGGAAAATATCTGACAGCATTTATCCCACCTGGATGAGACCACAAGGAGCAGAGTAAGAGGACCATGGCAGAAGCAAACAGTTTGCTGAGTTTATCTTTACTTGGACAAATCCACAATCAAAGAAGTAATGCTTCCACTCTGCAAGGCCTTCATCAGACTACATCTTAAGTACTGCATGCAGTTCTGGAGGCCATATACAGAAAAAAAGGCATTAGGATGCTAAAAGGATTGCAGAGGAAAACTACCAGAAAGATTTGTGGGATGGAGGAATAGAAAGTGACTACAGACTACAAGAATGAGAGATTTTCTGACTTGAGAAAATAAAAAAATGAGGGTGGGTGGGTATGATATTGGTACATAAGATCATGTCAGGGAGATGTGAAGGAGTCATTCTGAACAAGAATGATAAATAGGGAAGGAGGGGGCATAGTCAGCATATTGTAGTGACCAACTACTCCCTGGATATGCAAAAGAAATGTTCACAAAGAAGGCTGTGGAGAGATGCAGTAAAGTATAGAATTTTGTTTAAACAGGGAATCCACAGAGACATTCAACAGGGTTTGAAATAGGTGTGGGAGAAGGCATGGGTGGAGGTGAAGTAAAATGTCAAATGCATTTAAAAGGGCAGATTAGATTGGCTAATTGTCTCCTTCTGCTATTAAGCAACTGTAATGTAATACATTCAGTGCCTTAGAGATACATCACACATTACCTTGTTTTGTGTACAAAGCAACCAAAGATGGATATACTTTTTGAATATTTGAGTTTTAAAAAAAGCTCAAAGCATGAAGAAGTGTATCTAAACAGAAAAGTAAGTTGAAATCCTAAGAATCATCATTTGGTTTTCAAACAAGATAGCTGAACACTGGAATTATCTACCTAAGAACATCAAGAAGTGTAAATCTATGCAACTGTTCACAGAGAGCATAGAAATGTGTTACAGAAACTATTGTTATCTAAAACTGTTGTGAAAGGGTATTGTCGCATGTCTCATGTATTCAAATGAGACACTGAGGCTTGGTGTGCGTTTAAGTCATTTATTGTACATACACACATCAGGAGCTGTAACTGGTACATGTACTTCGTACTTCATATGCTTACTGACTGACTTGTTACTTCTAACACACACACGTGCATCTCCATTCAGGCTTACATGCACACTGACTGACTACACAAAATGGCACTGACCTCGCACATGCTCAGTAACTCATATGCACATGCTGTCTAGCTACAATGGTTGACTAGGTTCAACATACACACTGATCAACATCCTCCCTCTTTAATTTTATTTGACATTGCAAAATACAAGAACAAAGGCATATTTAAGAGCTAGACATTATTTCAACATTTCAACTGATTTCAAGTTCAAGTCTCTGCATATTTAGGATTGGGTTTGCAAATTCTACCCAGTCTAGTTACATAGAAATTCTGACTGGGTTTAGCAACAGGGACAGTATCTAGGGATTCATTCAATACTGGAACGTCTGGGTTTACATCAAAGTTGTTTGAAGAAAGCTCACTGTCCTTTTGAATTCGAACAGTTGACAAATCACTCTGGAAATTAGTCTTTGACACAGGCAATCTGCTGTGACACTGGTTCTGAGACAGGTAACACGTCTACAATTCTTTCTGTAATCCATTCCTTCAGATTGTATGATGTAAGATCTCAGTTCCTCACAAATGTCCTTCATGATTCCTACACGATCATAACGTTTGGATGTTTTCATTCTCACTTTTCCCTGCAACAATGGTCAAAGGGATTCACTGTTTTCATCATAGAACAACCCTTGTGACTGATGTTTTCTCAAAAGTTGAGCCTTGACCACTCTAGTATTCTTTGCATTTGGTACTAACAATTGTTTGCTGATCAGAAGAGTTGTTCGTCTTTGTCTAGACATCAGTCTTTGAGCAGGTGAACCAAGCAAGTTGCCTTGAGGAATGTTTCTGAGATTGAGTAAGTTAAGGAAAACATTGGAACCATCTATTTTGGATTTCCCCAACAAATACCTTGCACTATAAACTGCATGTTCAGCTAAACCATTGGCTTGTGGATACTCAGGACTACTGGTAATGTGAACAATGTCCGAAGACTCAGCAAATTTCTTGAACTGCTGACTCGTAAACTGTGCACCATTGTCAGACATGGCTTTCTGCGAACTACCATGGGCAGAAAAATGTCTCCTCAATTTTGTAATGACTGTGCTGGATGGCAGTTTAGAAAGCAGGTCAATTTTAAACCAATTTAAGTAAGAGTCTACTAACACCAAGTAATGCTGACCATTCCATCTGAAAATATCTACAGCAACCGTCGACCATGGTAATTCAGGAATTGGGTGTAGCTGAAGCGGTTCTTTTTGTTGATGCGGTTTAGTGCTGTTGCAAAATGAACATGCCAGAGTTTCCTTCTCTATATCTTTAGACATAGAAGGCCAGAATACAATGTCTCTTGCCCTTCTTTTGATTGAATCAGTACCCGCGTGACCACAATACAAAATGTTGATATATTCCTGTTGTAATGCTTTGAGAATTACCACTTTTGGACTTTTCATGATGATTCCATCTTCTATCACGAGTTCATCTCTGTAAAGAAAATACTATTGAATGTCAAGTTGTAAACCAGCTTGTCATGTTGGCCATCCTTGACTGATAATGTTTTTCATCTTCTGGAGAACTGGGTCTGAAGCTGTGTGATTTTTGAGTTCATCAAGCCATAATGATGAAAAACTTCTGAATTCTATGACTTCAAATTCTGCTGTTTCATTTTCATGCAGCTCTGTCATTTGTCTGAGTGCACATGGCAAAGCATCAGCAAGGTACAAGTATTTGTTCTTTTTGTAAACAATATTGAAATTGTACTTTTGCAATTTTAACATTTTGTGTTGCAATCAAGCTCG
Source organism: Protopterus annectens (assembly GCF_019279795.1). NCBI lineage: Eukaryota > Metazoa > Chordata > Ceratodontiformes > Protopteridae > Protopterus > Protopterus annectens. Next base: position 1,188,672,777 of record NC_056747.1, on the reverse strand, counting down.
GTTGGTTTGCATTGACTTTTTCAAAATGGTCACTAGTGGTTGGTGATCAGTCTCTGTTTGGATAGGTCTGCCATAAATATAATCATTGAACATCAAACATGTGAACACTACTGCCAAAAATTATTTTTCTATTTGTGCATAATGCATCTCTGTATGAGTTAAAGTTCTTGATGCATACGCTACCAGTATGCCTTCTTGAAGACATGCTGTACCACAAGAAAGAGTTACAGGTTTGTGAACATTATAATATCTCAGTGTGGGTGGACTGGCAATTTTCTTCCTCAGAATATCAAATGATCTTTGGTGTTGTTCCAGCTAAGACCAGTTTACAGTTTTGCATGTCAACTCAAGTAATGGGACAGAAAGATGTCTCAAGACTGGGATAAACTTTCCTAAATAGTTGACCATACCTAGAAAATGTTGTAAAGATGTGACATTCTCTGGAACTGGCATTTCAACAATTGCTGTTTGCTTGGATGGATCTGGGTATAAGCCAGAACTGGTAAACAAATGTCTCACATAAGTAACTTCTTTTAGTTTGAATTTACATTTCTGAAGATTCAGTTTAAGATTTACTTCACGTGCATGGTCTAGAACTTTCCTGAGATTTCTATCGTGTTCGTCTTCACCACTGCCACCAACAATAATGTTGTCTACTACAATAGCACATGGATAACCAGAAAAAATTTGTTCCATGGCACATTGAAATATCTCACTAGCAGAATTAATTCCAAATGGCATTCTTAAAAATCTGTATCTACCAAATGGTGTATTGAATGTGGTTAACAATGAAGATCTGTGATCCAGCGAATTTTGCCAAAACGAGCTTTTTGCATCTAAGACTGAAAAAATGTGAAATTTGGCATGAGAGTGGCTACCTCTTCTACTGTATGCATTGGATGATGAGGACACGGAAGTGCTTTATTTAAGTCTCTTGGATCAATACATATTTGAATATCATCTGAGCTTTTCTTATGAGCTACGACCATGGAGGATACCCATTCAGTCGGTTCTTCTATTGGAGTAAGGACACCTAAATTCACTATTTTGTCTAGTTCTGCTTTCACACTACTCTGCATTGCTACTGGAATCTTCCATGGTGGTCTGACAACTGGACTTACTTCATGGTTTAACTTTATGGAATATGTGACGGGAAGTTTACCAAGCTCGTCTTTGAGAATATCAGCATATTCACTAAAAGTATTTTGTGTAAAACTATCATTGTTATTCAGACTTATTTGGTGAACCTCTTTATTAAAGGAAATCACTCCCATTCTCAGACTGTCTTTGAGGCCTAACAGTGACTGCACATGTCTTCTGACTAAGTAAAACTGCAAGTCATTGCTGTTTCCAGCCAGGGTTGCCAGATTTCCAGCCCCCCAGGTAGGGACAAAAAAAAAAAAAAAGAAGGTCTTTCACGGCAAGTGAAGACAAAAAAAAAAAAAAAAAAAGAAGGTCTCTCACAGCAAGTGAAGACAAAAAAAAAAAAAAAGAAGGTCTCTCACGGCAAGTGAAGACAAAAAAAAAAAAAAAAAAAAAAAAAAAAAAAAGGTCTTTAAAGAACAGTAGCTCAGTAGCTCTGCACTAAACTCCGTGCTTCTCGTGTTTAATGCATTGCAGTTCCGCATTCAACACAAGTAGCTCCGTGTTTAGCGATTTTTGATTGGCCCGTATACCGGCATATGGGCCAATCAAAAATCGCTAAACACGGAGCTTCTCGTGTTTAATGCGGAGCACAAGAAGCTCCGTGTTTAACAATTTTTGATTGGCCCGTATGCCAGGTATACGGGGCAATCAAAAAAAAAAAAAAACAAAGAAAGCGGAGGCTGGCCGGGATTTAAACCGGCAGGGCGGGACTTGGGATCAGGCCGCTGATCTCGGGACAGTCCCGCCCAAATAGGGACGTCTGGCAACCCTGTTTCCAGCAGAATGGCATTAAAGAACTACTGCACCATCAGTTTGAATCTCTTCACTATAAGCAACTAGTTTTGCACACTTTGCTGAATCAAGTTTCTCACCAGCTTTCACTTTAGCAAACATTTGTGCTGATATAACATTGCACTTGGATCCAGTGTCTACTTTAAGCTCTACAGGTTTCCCATTAATTTTTACAGTACAAAATATTTCACTCTTTGCTGCCAACTTATAATCTACTGTGTTAACTGTTTCATCGATCACAGTGGCACTATTAACATAGAAAGTCTGCTCACAGCTAGCAGTGTGCTACTTGCTTCTTCAGATACTCTCATTTAATATAAGTTTGCGACACTTTAGACTTACAAAGCCTTTTGAAACTATTCCACTTTTTATATTTGTGACATTGCTGACCAAAAGCTAAACACAGGCCTAAAGCAGATGCCCTATGCTGACCGCCTTAAAAAACTCTGTCGCATATCGTCTACTCCGAGGCAATCTCTGCTTAACATACAAGGCCATGTCAAACCCAGAGCTGTTGGACATGCTACACTTAAAGAAATCCCAATCCTTCAGAGCCACATGCTCCAGGGATCTAAACCTTGTCATCACAATAAACAAAACATGCTGGAGGGATAGGTTCCTGACCCAGAGATTCCCCAGACTCTGGAATAGACTGCCCATACATGTCAAGCAGAATGCCTCTTTGGCCATCTTCAAAAGTAACCTTGATGATTGGATGGGAGAAATGAAATTAACCCCAGGGATCACGTCAGTCGCCCTGCTAGACAGGGATCCAGGGAAGTAAATAGTCTGGGAAGAAATAGCCAGGGAATTGTTATGGCTAGGTTTGTATAGGCCCTAGGGCCGATAGCCTAGTACCAACCTATGAACCTATGAACACTTTTCCCGTTTAGGCTCATGACTGCCTCCACAATTGCAACAGTTAACAATAAGGTTGGGTGTGGCACAGCCTCTTGGTTTATATTTCTTTTTCATCTTAACTTTTTGCTGCACACTATCAACATTCAAACTACCAGGTTTATTCTCAATTATAAAACCTTGTTCCCCAATGGAATGAATATGGAAATTTGAAGCTATTATTTCCACATATCTCCCAGAAATAGGGAATGTTACATAAGGAATTTAATGATAAATACATGCAGAATGAATTTTGTAATAATAATATTTGTTTTAAAAGCAAAGCATTTCATAAAAGCAATGTTTCATTAGCATTATTTATATAGAAGTATTTATTCAAAAATATAAAAGATTAAGTAAAAAAAATGTTAACATATTTGTATAGAGATGTTTATATATATTTGATATTCAATGAAGTCAGGCATAATGTAAGCAAGTGAAGTTAGAAAATGTTTTTAGATGCAAGTTACAATGGTTGGGTGAATAACCCAAGGTAATTAAATTATTGAAGAAGGGCTGGTGCACTAATAATCTAATTAGATGCAATATAAAAAGGGTGGCGTATGACTTTGTAAAATGTATTCCAGGAGAAGGCGAAGGCCGAGGTACCAGAATTAAAAGAGTTTCATCAAACGTACCAGTGATTGTGTTCCTATTTTGTATATTATGCCACTATCTCAGACATTTCAAACCTATCGGAAATTATTTTGCATGCTTTGAATGCTATGCCACATGTTTGGCAACTGAAAAGTATTTCAAACAAATTTAAGTAACTTTGAATAAGTGCCGGCCTGCTTGGGAATTCAGTCCTGAATATTGCTCCACTTCTAACTGCTTGCCTCATGGTTTGAGAGCTGCTTCAACTTCGGATCCCATTCTAACACGTCACATGTCTCATGTATAAAAATGAGACACTGAGGATGTGTATGCATTCAAGTCATTTATTGTACATACACACATCAGGAGCTGTAATTTGTACATACACATTGTACTTCATATGCTTACTGACTGACTTGTTACTTCTAACACACACAAACACGTGTGTGTGCATCTCCATTCAAGCTTATATTCACAATGACTGACTACACAAAATGGCACTGATATCGCATGTGCTCAGTAACGTATATGCACATGCTGTCTACCTACAGTGGCTGACTAGGTTCAATATACACATTGATCTACAGGTATAATGGATTTAATTCTGATAGGCCATCTTCTTACATACAGCTAGTTTACATTGATAATCTGAAATGCACCTTGTACTGACTGCTTAGCACATGTTCTTGATAATTCATTGGCTATTTTTATTACTCCACTGACTACATTCTCAGGTAATTATTAATGATAGGTGCCAGATATTAACATTAAAGAACAACTCATCTTAGACTACACAAAACTAAGCACATTACACCACTGACACTGAGTATGAGGTCCTCAACTTGGAAATCCCTCTTTAAATATGAATATTTGTAAACCTGAAAAAAGTCTTTTGTCTTGTCTTTCTAATATGTTTTTAGTTTTGAGATTCTCCATGTTCAGCCACTCCCATTAGCCTCTACCCATGCCACTTATCTATGCCCTTCTTATATCAATCACTAATCCATTGGCATTTGGTGGCACAAAACCAGCAAAATATTCTCCATGGCATGTAGTAGGTGGCATTTTACAAGGAAGGGTGC
>NC_056747.1:1188640763-1188665763 GCF_019279795.1 Protopterus annectens | reverse complement strand
ATATATATATATATATATATATATATATATATATATATAAAAAAAAACTTCAAAAAACTCACTATATGATACTGAAAAAATCAAACTAAGAGCCTGAAAATGCGCTTCATCCAGTTTAATGTGCTGGACTTCCTTAGAATGTAATATTACACCAAGATTCCCCTATATATAGCACATATGAATTCTATGACATCATAAAATTCCGGCCAGTGTAGAACTAAATTTTAAATTCAAACAACCATGTTAAAGGTGAATACTTATGAATAATGCATGTAAACTAATGTCATTATATAGGAATAATATGGAGCAGATAGAAAACAAATAAATTAGGGCTAGGTAACAGTATAATAATATATTACTAGTAAAAAATATAGAGTTCACAAATAGAGAGTACCACTAAAGTAAATGAGTAGACTTTTAACTGCGCCATTTTAAAACACATCTGATGTTTAAATGTTCATTCAAGCCCGGTGGGGTCTCAGCTTTCAACAGCAATTGCCATCTCAGTTCCTTTACTTCCAAGAGAGTGTCTTTATCTCCAAAGAACAGTTTTTTTCAATAATTAGGACATTCTAACTTCCAGCCAAGATGTTAATAAAAAATTAGGTACTTACCCTATTTTTTCACACAAAAAATTCAAACCCCTACATTTGTTATTTGAGAATAGAGACCCCCCTCTTTTAATTACTTCCCCTCAAACTGTTTCCAACAGAGATGTTCACTTGTGGTAGCTGCATTTCTTGTAAATGGATTAATACAGGAGTTTCCTACGCCTTTAAGTATAATAATGTTACTGTTTCTTTTAACCATTATTTTGATTGTAAATCTATTTATGTTGTTTATGCCGCAGTCTGTATCTCTTGCTCAGCCTTCTATGTAGGTAAGACTATTAGAAGACTGAGTACAAGAATTAAAGAACATTATGGTGCAATTAGAAAAGCTAATTATAGTTATGCACTAGCCAGACACAATAGTACATGTAATACTGTTGATCAGTTTAAATTTTTGGTTCTGGATTATGTCCCTCTGTTCTTTGGAGATAAAGACACTCTCTTGGAAGTAAAGGAACTGAGATGGCAATTGCTGTTGAACGCTGAGACCCCACCAGGCTTGAATGAACATTTAAACATCAGATGTGTTTTAAAATGGCGCAGTTAAAAGTCTACTCATTTACTTTAGTGGTACTCTCTATTTGTGAACTCTATATTTTTTACTAGTAATATATTATTATACTGTTACCTAGCCCTAATTTATTTGTTTTCTATCTGCTCCATATTATTCCTATATAATGACATTAGTTTACATGCATTATTCATAAGTATTCACCTTTAACATGGTTGTTTGAATTTAAAATTTAGTTCTACACTGGCCGGAATTTTATGATGTCATAGAATTCATATGTGCTATATATAGGGGAATCTTGGTGTAATATTACATTCTAAGGAAGTCCAGCACATTAAACTGGATGAAGCGCATTTTCAGGCTCTTAGTTTGATTTTTTTAGGTATCATATAGTGAGTTTTCTGAAGTTTTTTCTTTTATAGTGTTATAGTTCTTCAAGTTTCAGAGTTATTTTGTTTTATAGATATATATATATATATATATATATATGTGTGTGTGTGTGTGTGTGTGTGTGTGTGTGTGTGTGTGTGTGTGTGTATGTAGGGGCTCACTTTGGAATTTCAAAATATTGAAATGTCGAATTTCAGTATCTCGAGACCAAAGTGTTGAAACTGCAGTTGCGCAAACCAGGAAATATCGAACCCGCAGTAGTGATGGCACGTTAGGTAAGTGTAATGTGTAATGTTTTTCAAGGGTTTGGGGGAGGGTTTGTATGTATGTGAGTGTGCTGGGTAGTTTTTGGTTTGGGTTAGGGTAGGTAGGTAATAGTGTGAGTGTGTAAGTGTTGAGAGTGGTGATGTTTGTATGTATGTGATGTGTGTTTGTACAAGGGGGGTGTAGAATGTGTAGTGGTGGGTTTTCTGTCTTTCAGTTTTTAATGCGACCTCGGAGTTAGTATATATAAGTAGGGAGGTGTGGGGGTGCAGCCCCCCCACATGGGGGGGGTGCAGGTGGGCTTTCCTCCCTGCTTATAGGAAGGGTGGGTGTGTGTGTGTTTGTTTTGTTGTGTTCATGTGTGTTGTTTTGGTTTCTTGTTGGGTCGGCAGGTAGTTGTATTTGTGTTTGTGTGGTGTAGTGTTTTTTTGACATTCGTGGTTTTGAATTTCGCCATTTTGGGGTGTCGGGTTTGTGAGTTTTTGGCTTTATAGTCTCGAGATACTGAAATTCGATATTTCAGGATTTCAGGATTATAAAGTGAATCCATATATATATCTATCTATCTATCTATCTATATATATATATATATAGAGAGAGAGAGAGAGAAATCGTGCATTCTGAGCTTTGAATCCACCAAAAGCTATCTGACTGGTTCTTGCTACTCAGATATCAAATTAATATTTTTAAATAATAAATGATCAAGTAAAGATCTGGAGTGGGTTTAAATTCTACTACTAATCGTGAGATATTTCTAAGATTTAAAGATATTTCTATTCTTTTAACAGTTAAATAAAACAACTCTCCTCCTGGAAGGGAAGTGGAATGTTCCATATCTAATTTTCCTTCTCAATACACCACTGTGTGAAAAGAAAAAAAAAATGTAATGGTTTGTCAAATAGCTGAAATCCCATAAGAGGTTTATAATGATTTTTCAATTTCCAGTCCTAGTTATAGTGTAACTGTGTTGAAAACTGTAATCTCATCTTGACTGAAAATAATTAAGGCAAAATGTGGCTGTTATCACTGACTCTTCTAATGATTCCCCAGAGGAGCGTTTCCATCTTTTCCCTGAGAAGTATTTCCAAATAGAAATGTAAATTCACTCTTGCATGACAGGTGTCTTTGCTTAATTCAAAGATGTTGTCAGTACTCCTGCAGCCTTGCTTACTTGGCATCCAGGCAGAAGGTTCACAGCTTGCTTAAGAATATTCTTCTGGAAAACTATTTAGCAGCAATTTGTGTTGGATTTAGATCTGTTTACAGTGTAATAGGGGTGGTAAAATAGAACCTGTCGTTGTATCGCAATACTGGAATATCTGTCAACATATGCTTCAGATGATAACCTTTAACTTTGGTATAGTTTTTTTTTCTCTGAGAAAGTCAGCTAAATCACATACTACTTGTCAAAATGCTGGTATGCTATGTGTTCTACAAATAAAATGCTTGCCTCTTTGGGCTGACTGTGTGCGCACAAACAAAATACTGACTGAAAACAGATGACCCAATTTGACTACTGGCTCAGGTGTTGGAAATAAGTAAATAAAATGTTTAGCTCACAAAGGCGTTTTGTTGCATGCCCGGATATCTGAACCTCAGTTCCTCTGCCACGTAACAAAACTGTGCTCTTTTTGATGAAGTAAGTTAATTGGTTAATCTTGGTGGACACAATATAACAACAGAACTGTAAGTATTTATGATGAAGGTAATTAGTTTAGATCACATGATACAATGGGAAGTCTTACTGTATCTGTTCTATGTTGCGACTGTTGCAGAAACACTGCATGACTTTGTAGCATATTAAACTTTTACATATCTCTAGTATTAATGCTGCCAGTTCAGAAGCACCAAGCTGCCCAAAGGGGGGGTCAGTCTCATCTCAAGCTTTCTCTTACTCTTTTGTTCTTGCATCTTCCCCAGCTCTGAAACACACTCACACTGGATGTACACCATCATCTAAGTGCTGAGCAGGTAACCAATAAAGTGTGCTGCTGTTTTATGGGCTGACATTGAGTGGCAAATATGGGTATAGCCTTAATAGTTCCTAAGAGATACAAAAGTTGAAATAAAGCATTTATCTTTCATTTATTAGTAGGGCATTTTCTGTTCTAACCTTATAATTATTATTTTTATTGTATCCATTGTTTTACCTAGATAAGCCAAGAAGCAACATGTATGTTTTTCAGGGACAATCTATGAACACTGTTTAGTTAATTGACCTTGCTCAAGGGCACATAGTTTACATGTGGAATATGAAGGATTTAAATCCAGGATCACAAGCTGAAACCCTTCAGCAGTTCATAGCCTAAAACTAAAGTCAGACAAATAAGACCTGTCAGTCCCTGCATAATAACTGTCCTGCCTTCAGTGATCCATTACAACAGACTCATCAGTGATCCATCTGAATAATAAGTGTCTGAAGCATTGTCCATGCCTTAACAATATAAGCACAAATAAGGAATTATTTTAAGTTAGGTCCTCTGCGTGCTTTTGGTTCAAGTGTAGGTTTGTTCTAACATGTGACATCAAAGATATAATCTAGAAATAGGTAACAGAACATTGTCCAGTTGTAGGAATCTCCCCCTGCCCTATAGATAGTAAATACATGAACATGATTTGTTAGAATGCATAACAGGTGACAGAGTGACTTGCCAAATGGCCACATGATGCACAACCATTGTATGAGTTAAATAAATGTACATATATGCAAACATATATCTATACTTTTTTACCAGATTAAAGTGAGCACTATTTTCAGCAGAATTGTTCTTGGTGTCAAAGTATGTGCCTGTTTATATTTCATGGCTGGATTGAGACTTTATGTTCTAACATTTGTCTAAAATGGAGTATCTTAACAATTTCAACTAAACGTTTGTTGTCTTACAACACTCCTTTGTATGTGTGTGTATGTGTATATGTATGTCTGTGTGGTTGTGCATATGTGTGCATGTGTATGTACCCTACAAACAGCAGTGCCAAACATTCTGATGCATCTGACACATCTGTCCTTGCAGTCACTGGGTGTCTTATGGTGACCAGGACTAGAATCTAAGTTGCATATCATTTGCACACACATCACAGTAATGTTTCCACCAATAATTATGGTGGGGCAGGTCACTAATCTGTGTCTGTGGTCCCTCCACCTACCCATGAATACACAAACAACCAATGACATTATCAGTGCCAGTCTGTGAATGAGATAATGAAAATCTGGCCCAAATCTTTAGAAATTGTAGTTACGGCAGTTTGTTCGAAGTCTGACAAATATAATCCAAAAACTATAAAAATGTTTCATCAGTTTGTGAATGCCTTTTCCTCCCAACAACCACATGCAAAAATGACTATTACAGAGGCCAGTCCCAAATATCAAGCCCCTTTGTACTGATTGCAGCACTTGGCCTGTCTCCCAGTGTTGCTTGCCAAAGTAAATTGCACTTTGCAAACCAATATTGTAATTTTCTTTTGTGATGATAAAAAGTGTGCATATTTTTATATGGATATACTGTTGATATGTAATGTACCGCTATGTCTTTAAAAATCAAACTATCCCATAATGCACAGAGTCTGATGTGCCAGTTGGTGTACAGTTTGTGATATGACATGAAGCTAACTGCCTTACTGCTCTGCTGCTGTTAATAAAGCTGCTGTTTTAGTTCAAATGGGGTGTCTACTGGTATTCTGTGTACTGCCAGACAAGACAACTAGGTAGCTATTAGCAGTCATGTGGCCATTTGCAAGTCACACCATCACAGGTTAGAACTGGGATCTTTTTTAAATAAAACGATCAAAAATGCCATTTCAGACCAAGAAACTATGACAAACAATGGACTGAATTTCAATCAGCTCAGATTAAGCACTTTTTACCAAAAAAAGCATTTTTACATTTCACTGATCTTCAGCCCTTCTAGCCCTAAATAACAATTAATAATAATTAGTAATAACCAAAAATACTCAATTTTAACCACTTAGAACCTTTCAAATTCAAAAAGCCATTTCCCTAGCTATCATGGAGGCAGAGATCTCCATGCTTTTGAATTGTAGCCAAAACAGATAAAGAACATGAAGAATGCTATTACGTCTCTCCTCAAAGCCACCTGTTTCAGCCTAACCCTGCTAACACTCTCCTTTCCATACTTCTTTTCCTATAAAGGTTACTCCCCACATCCACCTACTATGTCTACTCCTCTCAACTTACGAAGATACATACTCACAAATATTCCTAACTGATAGACTATGTATCTACATCCCTACTACCGCCTACATCATCATAAACGGTCATTCTAAACACAGATTTGGCCTCTATTTCAAAATGTTCATGCTACTCATAACTATTTTCCTATCTTTAATTTTACTTCAGTCTGGGAACATTCAAGTCTATCCTTGCCCTGCAACCCAAGTACCTTCTCAACAACCACAGCTTACAAAAATTGCAATTCCTTACACAAATATTTGTAGAGTCGATAACAAATTGGCACAACTAGAGTTGTGATCTATACAGCATTCATCTAAATTACTAGCTTAGTGAGTCATACGTAAATGATTCATCCAACATACCCTCATACCCAGGTAATGACGCTTCATTACTTGTCAGAAGTGTTGACAATTTCTTGCCCACTAGAGTAACCACAACTGGCACATTGTACAATTATTCCTTGGATGTAAAATAAAAATTCATTGATGTTACCTATACCCCCCCGGCCTATCACTAATAGAAATAACACCAAAAACAATTGCTGATCATACAGATTTGCACAATGTTATATACTTAGGGACATAAATCTTCATTAGGAAGGTCCATTCAAATCTCAACTGCAATGACTTTCCTCTACTTTAAATCTTTCTCAGGTCATTACTGAAAGCCCTAGGACAAAAACCTCATAAAAGCTCAATACTAAATATTCTGCTTACCAATATGTCTGAAAAAACTTTTACAAGTTCATATTCTGCTTAACTCTTTTAGTGATCACTGCCCTATTTATTCATTCTATTCTTTCATGCAAACAAAAATTCCATCTCAAATTATCAAGTTTGGGATAGTCTCCAATGACTCTGCAGATATACTCTGTTCTGAACTCAGTAAACTAAAGTGGAACAATTTTTTTACAACAGTAGCAACCCAATTGCCACTCTATCAGTCTTTTACAACCTACTCCAGTCCATTACAAGACAAGGTCTGTCCCAAGAAAAAATAAGAAAGCAGGATGCTTCTCATCCTTGGATTTCAGAGAACATCAAAGTGCTTATTAGGCAGGGGGTCCAAATGGACAGATGGAATAATCAAAAATGGAGAATAGTTTTGCTGGAGCATAATAGATCCTCAGGACTTGTGAGCACCTTTACATGGTGGACCCTGTTTTTTTACAAAATCGCACCAAGATTACATATATATATATATATATATATATATATATATATATATATATATATATATAGGCATAAAGATCCCAAGATAAAAAAGTATCCAGTCCCAGTGTTTGCACTAGTATCAGGACTGGGAAAAAACTAGCATAGAATCCTCAGAACATGTAAGTATTTTTACCAGAAGTGTAGGTCGGGGTCAGGGGGAGGACAGCTGCCCTGTGGTAGAAGGAAGAAGTAACCTACATAAAACAAAAAAAAGGATAGATGAAGCAAGAGGCATAGATATAATAAAGTGGACTGCTAAGGCTAAGAAAGAAATTATGTTTATAGGTTCATAGATTAGTACTAGGCTAACTTCCCTTGTTGGCCATTTGAAGCAAAGCCAATATTCTGAAAAAAAAAAACGAATTTCCAGAGAGAGGATATGCAGCAAGACTTAAGAGAGAAATTAGAGGAAAGAAAAATACTTGAACAATAAAAAATGTTAACAGCCACAGACAATAGCCTAAGATCCAAAATGCAACAGATCAGTAAAACTATTATCTAGATGAAGAAACACTGGGCTGCCTAGAAAATGAAGTAAAAAAGACAAAGAATTTTATGGAAGACTCTAGGCTGGTTACAAGAGGGGACCCATGCATTAGAAAGGTTTTGGCAAGTGTAATTTTGGTTCCTGGGTTAAGGAACTGATTGTTTTGATACAGCATACCAAGTTTCTGGTGGATTTTTTTAATATTATTTGGACTTTAAAGTCAAACTTCAGGTTAACATCTACCATGACGCCTATTAATTTGGTGAAAGGTACTAATTCAATTTAATTTTCAGTGTTATCGACTGAGTGAATCTTAAACTTCCTTTTTTTTGTCAAGGGAGAACAGTTTTGGAATCAAAAGGAGAAGTTTTTTTTTTTTTGGGCGGGGTTGAGTAGTAGTTGAACATTAGTCAGCCAGGTTTCAATGAAGTAAATGTCTGTTGGATAAAACTGCTTTAGGTGTGATATTGTGGTAGATGAGCAGATGATAGCAGAGACTTTGGCATATTGAATAAGTGTTCCTACACTGGTGGAAGTGTGTAAATTATTGATAAAGATGTTAAAGAGTAAAAGACCAAAGATAGATCTTTAAGGGACACTTGTAGAGGTAGAGAGAGAGATAGGGAGATAGATCCTTGACATATAACTGACTGCTGTCTATTTGGTAAGGTCGCAAGAGAACCATTGAATTGAGGCAGATGATAGACCAAGGAGGGAAAGATTGTTAAGGTATTGTGAGTATGAGACCATATAAAACGCTTTAGACAAGTCTAAAATTATACCTGAAACAAGTTTGCCAGATTCTGCCAGAGTCTGTAGCCTTACTGACAGTGTCTGCAAAAGATAGTAAGACTGTATGTTTACTGTGACTTGGCTGGAAATCATGCTGTGTTTTGGTGATTATATTGTTTTGTATAAAACATGTAGAAGTTCTTAAATGCATTTCTGTAGAATTGGGGAGGAGGCAAGATGGCTATAAAACAAAAATGTGTTAATTCAGTAGAATGTCTTCCTTTGTGCAGCCTCTTAGGGGTGTTTCAAGAGAAGAGGAGTATGTACCTATGCATTGTATGAAGTATGAGTTGAATTTAGTAGGAATTTGTAGTGGAGAGGCATCTGGGTCTGTATAGAGATTCTTTTTAGTACCAGGGTTGAGTAGGGATAATATAGTGGCCTGGAATTGTTTAGGGTTGCTTCTATGTTTATCTTGTATATGAGTATAATATATATATATATTTTCTGTCTTGTCAGTTGTTTTTTTGGCCTGATTGTATAGTTGTCTAAATAACTGCAGGTTTTTGTCAGTTCTATTTCTTTGCAATGTGCTGTGTGCTTTCTCTCTCTCTCTTTCATAAGGAGTTTACATGATTGGAGGGCTCTGGGGCCAAGCTATTTTTATTTATTTATTTATTTAGTTATTTATTTATTTATTGCACACAATAGGTCAAGGGAGTTAAGAATAATGAGAAATGTAGCCCTAAAATATTCAACTGCTTCATTCAGAAGAAGATACTTCAGAATAGCTTTTAGTGGTTTAGTAAAAGTTCTTTAGAGAATTTGGTTAGGTCACAGGTCACTTTAAATGCATGCTTTTTGTTTAGCTGAGTGATAATCCTGAGGGTATAGGTTGGAAGATGGTCACTGAGGGAGTAGGGGAATGTGCTTTTGAGATAAAATTAGAAGGGCTGGAGATAAGTATCCAGTCAAGAATGGATTCATGGGTATTATGTTTGCTTAGTTTTGTAGGGGAATTGATAATTTCAGTAAAGTCAAAGACATTAATGCTGTGAGTGAATGCCAATCAGCATTAAAGTCTCCTAGTATGATTGTGAATGTATTTGGGGATAGGGTAGAGATATTCCTCCTCTTTTCTTATTAGTTCTGTCTAACCTGATTATATTATAGCTTGGTGGTAGTATTTCAGTATATTTTATAGTGAGATTTAGCCATGCTTCTGTTAATGCTAGGATATCTGGTTTGTACTGATTTATCCAAGCATGAAAGGGGGAACATTTGTTACAAATGCTTCTAAGGTTTAGAGTAATAATATTTAGGGATTTAGGGTGTGTTTTGTGGTTGTTGTGCTAGACAGACCAAGTGATGAGGAGGATGTCTCCACATACCTTAATGATGTTGAGGAAAACTTTATTTTGAATGAAAGATTTGGTCATTATATGTAGCAGTTTTAGTGTAATATTGGGATGGAAATAGAGAAGGGTTTTAGTTTGGGATAATAGATGATACCGGGAAATAAGCTGGGGGCGATATTGGAATAATTTTATGGGGTAGAAAAATTGTTATAGCTGAAGGTGGTATATGTTTTGAGAAAATCAGCTGTTGAGGATGTGAGGTGGGACAGGAGAAGTAGAAGTAGGGTGAGACATGAGACAATTAGCATGGTAGAAGTAATGTGTGGAGTTTTAGTACAGTTAAGAGGAGGAAGAGAGGAAGATAATTATACAAGTTTTACAGGTATGAGGGTGGAGTGGATTCAGTAGTGAACAAAGGTGTACTTAATGGGAAGAAAGACACAAAGGAGTGGTAAGAACTTGATAGAATAATGGATGATTACTGTAGTTTGATGTTTTAGTATGGGGAGAAGTAAGGGCAACTATAACAGTATGTGTACTGGGGGTGGGTGGGAATTGGGGTTGGGGGTGCGGAGTGAGGGCTGAATGGAGTGGGTTTGACTGGTGTGAGTGCTAGTGCTACACTGATAAATAATCAGTAGGGGGTTGCTAAAGGTAAGTAGGTTCTTATTCTTAGATGTTTCTATTATTAGATATCGGCTAGAATTTTAGTAAAAACCTATTTAAGTGTCTTTCCTTCACTGGTGGAATAAGCACACTCTAAGGAAATTTAAAAAGGAATGTATGAGCTCTAAAGCTTAAACTATGTAACAAAAATGATAACAACAGGAAGATTGTTTTTTCTACTTATGAATGAGGTAAAGTGGTGCTACCAGGATAGTAGTATATCAGCAAAGGAGTTAGAAGTTTGAGGAGAGGAGGATGCCTCACTCTATGTGCACACCCAGTTACTTTATGATAGAGTATATAACTTATTTCAATTAGCAGGAAAGCTGATAAGTTTATATTTTTCTATGCACATGCATTTAATTTTAGCTAGGAAGATATATTTTAAATCTGAGAGTTAGTTCATCCTTACCTTATAAGTTTTCAGACAGACAGGCAGGGTCTTAGTTTGTTTCACCACTGGATATTTCTGGGAGTAATAGCTAAGCTATTGTTTTGAAAAACACAAAGAACTAATCTGAAGAGAAACTGGCCTTTAACTGATTGTTTCTCTGGTAGGTGACTATAAAGGAGAAAGAGAAAAAGGGAAAGAGAAATATGTCACTTGTAAGTAATTAGGAGAATATCTACATATTAATCTCTATGTTAAGACAGAAGTCACAAATCTTTTCAAACAAATAAATGGAAAAAGGACATAGAATAAGTCTGTAGAACAAATTTTAGTGCAGAGAATAACAAAGATTGCATTGCTGACAATCCAATGACAATAAGTAGACACATTACACACATCAACTGGATTCAGTTCATTAATGCATAGCTATTTTATGCAAAAGAACAATAGATACCTATAATATGATACAAGAGTCAAAAAAGTAACATTCTGTTTGTGTTGCCCATTTTCATTCTTTCTCAACTGCTGGGTTCAGATCTGATTCTCGGATGCAACTCGGCCGCTTCTTCCAGCTCGTGGAACAGTGAAACTCTTGAGCTCCTCCCTTTACTCATAATGCCCTAGTCACCTTACATACCTCCGATCTTGTTTGCTGCCCACAGACCTACAGAGAAATAAAGAATTATGAAATATCAGAATCTGGGACTCAAATGAAGGAGCAGCAGTTTCTGCAGCATCATTTCATATTTCTGGGAATAAAGCAAAGAGGGGCTTGGTGGGAGGGAAGTTGAAGAAGAATGAAAATGGACACCACAGATGGAATCTTATGGTGAGTACATAACTTTTTTTTTCCTGATGGTGTAATTTTCATTCATTCCTCAACTGTTGGGACAGATTCCTCAGCTACCTACCTCTCAGGAGGACTCTAAGGAAAGATATTCCTGAGTACAGTTGAGCCAAAGGGAGCTCTTCTCCTAAACACCAGATCCAGTTTGTAATGAACAATAAAAATATGAGGGTTAGCCCAAGTTGCAGCTGCACAAATATCATCCAAGGAAAGTCTGGGCAAAAATGCTGAAGAAGTCGCCATAGATTTGGTGGAATGGGATTTTGGTGGTTTTGGTAAAGGCATACCCACTTTTTTGTATACAAAAGTAACACAATCATTTGACTATTTGGCTAAAGTCACTTTAGAAACTGGTTTGCCTAATTTTGATTCAGAAAAAGAAACAATTGTTTGGATTTCCTCAAATTTTTGGTTCTGTGAAGATAGAAACATAACTGTCTGTGAACATCCAATAGGTGTAACATATATTCTCCTTTATTAGAAAAAATTGGAAAAAAGACTGTAAGGTTGATAACCTGATTAATATTGGATTCTGACACCACCTTAGGTAGAAAGGAAGGATTGGTCTGTAAAGATACTTTATCCTTGTGAAAAATCAAATAAGGAGGTTTAGATGACAAAGCCTGGAGTTCCAACACCCTTTTGGCAGAAGTAAGAAGATAGTTTTCCAGGTCAAAAATTTTAGTTCACATTTAGCTGAAGGTTCAATGCGGGTTTGGTTTAAGGCCTGTAAAACAACATTTAAATCCCAAGGAAGAGTAGGATCTTTTAATGAAGGTCTAAGTACATATGTTCCCCTGAGAAAGGCTTTGCAAAGCTTGGAAGATGCTAATGTTGAATTATTTACTCCAATATGAAAATCAGAAATGTCTGCTAATTGTACTTTGTCAGCTGAGGAGCTAGCCCCTTCATTGAAAATCATAGCTAAACAATCAGTAATCTTAAAAACTGGAGCTGAAAAGGGATCTAAATTCTTTTTATGTACCCTAAAAACAAATCGTTTCCATTTACTTTTGTAAACATTTCTAGTGGAAGTTTTGTGGGCTGATGAAAGAATGTGTCAAATGAGGGAGGACAGCCTAGATTGTCTAGCAATTAATGGAACTGGAAAAATCATGCAGTCAGCTTGAGGCCTAAAATGTCTGGATGAGTCATGGTTGACAGAAGGTCTGTAGTTGGATCCAGAATCCAGTGTGGGTGTACAAGATGAGGCCAAAAGAAGTGAACCCAGATCTGATGACGCCAGTAAGGTGCAATGAGGAAAACTGTGCTCTTTGATCAAGATGCTTTCTGGAGAAATTTGGGAATGAGGGGTATTGGCAGTGGCGGCTCGTGATATAGGACTGCAGCCCCCCCAGCTGTGAACCACAAAGGTACAATCCAGTTATAATGTCCCCCTCACATAGAAAGTGAATCAAGACTGCTGCCTTACCAGTCCAGATCCAGGAATAAGGCAGCATACTGCTGATGCGGTGCTAACCGCATAGACTGGAAGGGTGCAAGGTCAGCAGTCTTAGAACGTTTGCAACCAGTTCCGGGAAACCAGAAGTGTGTGTGTGTGTGTGTGTGTGTGTGTGTGTGTGTGTGTGTGTGTGTGTGTGTGTGTGTGTGTGTGTGTGTGTGTGCGTGCGCAGTTGATTTATACTCGTGGCTATAGCGAGAACTCAGATGGTGCTCTGGTGTCCTCCCATGTTACAAAGACATGTGTCTGCAGTATTTCCCCCTGGGCTTCTGCTGAAAATTGGATTTTGTTACAAGTCAGACTTTCCTGGTTAAAAAATGTTAAATAAATAAAATTGACAGGCATTTGAATTTCATATTTCATATTCTTCAGAAAGTACATAGTAACACAAAACCTTTTATTCTAGCAATTTTCTAAGTTTCTAAGATGAATATTTGGAATTTGTCCCTATGTTTGGGACTGTATTCCTCCATTATTGGCTTTGTCCAGGTTTTTTGTGCTAAGGTTGAGAGCTATGTGAGAACTGAATTCACTGAATATGTTTTTGGGCTGTATTCCCCCATTACTGGCTTTGTCCAGGTGTTTTGTGCTAAGAGGTTGACAGCTATGGTGAAAACTGAATTCACTAAATGATAGCCATTTAAGTTTCAGTCTTCCTCTCTTTCATAAAACAGCTGATTGGCATAGTGGTATGTTGCTCTGACTGTTTTGCACAGGGTCCTGGGTTCAAGTATTGGCAGTGAAATGTATGGTGGTAACACAGCATTTTATATTATCAAATTTCCAAGATTATACAAGCAGTGTTTAAAATGTGTCCCCGGTTTTTGAGCTTTTGCCCCCCCCCAATAAATTTTGGCTTTTTCCAGATTTCTTGTGCTGCGAACTTGAGAGATACAGTTGAGTGTCGAGTAGATTTTACAAGGAGCTGAGAGCTGCAGGGGAAGAGAAGTTTAGTGCTGCTTATGCTATGTTGGCTTGCATTATTAATAGTACAACAGGTAGTATACTTGCTTTTGATGCAGAAGGCTGTGGGTTCTACTCCCATAAGAGGTGGATGCTGCCTTACTGAGAATCTCCTCTTTGGCAAAGATACAGGCACTTTATTTGTAGATGCAACAATGAAATATAAAGTTGCTTGCTAGCAGCAACCTCTTCATTAGTTACAGATCGCTTTAATGTGGAATTATTTAGATGACTTTTACTTCTGCAGATATTGTGCATATTTACTGATACTGGTGGATTGTAGAAGTTTGAAAAGGCTTTTATGATGGAAATGTTCTCAATTGGGCAGTTTTGTCATTATTGGTGCATGTATTTTGTTTAATTGTTTACTGGAAAAATGTTCAAAACAATAAATTTAAAACACCCTCTAACAACTGTACTGTGTTATACAAGGAATATAAGTTAATACAATCAGGAAGGTGTATTACACAACACATGTATGTCTTGTGTGCAAGGGGCCTATCATTTGAAAACAGCCCAGAGTTAATCTTTATACAAGCCAAATCTATTTTCTTTGAATGTGGATTTTAATGTTATTTCAATTAATGTGAGTTTCAAGGACAGAGAAGTTTTAATGCTAAGTCTATTTTCATTGTGAGACTGTATTGCATTGTTTAGCAGATGTCTTAGTGTTTGTGCTGTAAAATGCAAAATGAACCCCAATCATCGTAGAAGTAAAGCAGTATGCACATTACAGTGTTTATGGTAAATGGGGTGAAATAGACAAGTAATGGGACATTGGAATGGCTGCAGGAGGAGGCTCCATTCGGGTTCCTATTATGTTATCGAAAGATAATGTAATCGAACACTCAGAACTTCGAAATGGCCACATTTTGAAGATCGCATAGAGGGATCACAGTACAGTGAAGATTGGGATATTTGCCCTTTCCTCACTGTAGCGAGATCTCGGAGTTGGAATATATATTTAGTGGTGGGGTGTGGGGGGTGGCGCAGCCTCCCACAATAAAAGCTTCGATATGCGGATGTTTCAATGTTTTGAGCATTCAGTTACGTTATCTTTCGATAATGTAATATGAACCCCTCCATTCATCCATGATTTTGTGAGGGGGAAGGGCGGCAAACTCAAAGACAGCCCCGGCTGAACTATACCTCTCAACTGTCCAGATTTTCACAGAATGAATAGATTTTTGCTTCTTATTTTTGGTTTGTTCCTCATAAAACCTGTGGTTTTCTGGCAAATCATTTAGGAATTATTGAGCTTCAGACTTCATAACCTTCAGAAAAATGCATGCTAAAGCAAGACTTGTTATTCTATCAACTAGGTTTATACAAGAGCAATTTTTAGTACTGTTTGTATGTTCCCCCAATATATTTGGCCTTGTCCAGATTTCCTGTGTTAACAGGTTGAGAGATACGTGCAAATATATTGCTTTATAGAATTAGGCATATTCAAACCTCTCAACTGTCCCAGATTTTGGCTCAAAATGTTGCTCTCCCTCTAATAATCCCTCTGCAAAATGGCAATTTTGGAAGAAATTTGGATGGTTTACAATTAATAAATAACTGTAATAATCAGAGTTATAGATTACGTTTATTTCAGAAATGCATGTAGATTAATTTATTTTGTCAGCTGCTCAAGTTAACAGTATTAATATTAAAAACTGTCCTTTCTTTGACAAGTTCCCAGCTGTATTGTGTGGCTATTTTATATTTGCATCACATTTTTCGTCTATTTTTCATAAAATTGTGGTTTTCTGGCAAATTAGTGGCAAATCATTAAAGATTAAAGTTAGAAAATAATGACAGACATTTGAGTTTCAGGTTTCATACCCTTCAGAAAATTCATACTAATGCAAGACGTACTATTCTATTAGAAAGTTTATAAGAGCAATATTTAAATATTGCCCTTATTTTTGGGCCTTTGTCCCACTTCTATGTATGGCTTTGTCCAGATTTCTTGCTCTGAGGTTGAGAGGTATGACAAATGTGTCAGGGCCATCACAGTCAGCCAGAGACATTTCAAATTGTGACATACTTGTTGCACCTCACTCCCCCATGTAGTGACTCTGGATGTGTCCAAGCAAGGCAAGGAGCAGTTATACAGTGTAATTGTGCAGAGTATCCCCCCATCCAAGGTAGACACAAGTAGTACAGTGGCTTTTCATTTGTCCTTGCTTGATTTTGCAGAATGTTCTGGTTTTCTGTCATATTTTTATACTGTTGATTTATGCTTCTTATTATCCAGAAAGTTCCCATTGCTCTCTATTTAAGTAGCAATGCTTTCATGACCATCAGGTAAGCTTGTCTGAGATTGTAAGATGCAAGTAAGTTTTAATAAGCATACTGTTAAAGACTTACCAACATTGAAAGCCTTTTTGTTGTTGCCATGCAGTGAATACTTACATAACTAGATAACGTATAAGCCTTGGGTATTGAAATGCATATGACAGTATTTGTAATAAAGGACAGGATTGCAGTATTTTCAGAAGCTCATTACATTTGTTGGAGACTTGCAGTTATCTTTGCAGGCTTTACCCATAAACTAAACAGAATGCCAATCTATCATGTGTGGTCCATAACCTGTGCCGTAATCCTTTAAGCAATTTATCTTGAGCTTGTTTCTTGTCTGCTGTTCATTTTTTTACTTTGATCATGTTTTCCCCATGAAACAAGAAGATAGTTGTTGTCAGGCAGCAGGTCTTTTTTTGGATAAGAAACATTTTTACAAGTGGGGGTATCATAGAGATTGCTACTTTCAGCATGCTACTTGGTACTTTTATAAAGCTGAATATAAATTATAATTAGAACTGCAGTGCAAGGAGAAGTGGTTTGAGTTGAGTGCTGCTTGTTTTTCTTATACTTGACTTTGACTGGCATTCCATTAATATATTTAAAAAGTAATTATTTTTTCATGCCTCACAACCTTTTTGTTTCCATCTAGATATTAAGTAAGCTGTCATGCAGCCAATGCACTGAAATATTTTTTCTTCTGGACTTCATTTTGTCTTGATTGGACTTTCATGATGACGGTTTGGCACCCAGGGCAGCGTATTTAATTAAGTTCCAGTTTTTGTGGTTTTTGAACATAGCTCCTCCCCTTTCTAGTTGGCTGCACCCCTTCCCATTGGCCACACCCATTCAGCTGTCTCCTGCAGCCCCCTCTTTGATTTGAAGTCACCAGCGGCCACTGGGTATTGGGGTAAGCATAAAGGAGACTGGACGGCCAAACATGAAGTAGAGCACCTCTCAGGGACTTCCCCACTTGGGGGTTCTGGTCAGAGAACCTGCTGCACTTGTTTTTGAGGGGAGATGCAAACAGATCCCAGCATGGCTGGCCCAATTGACAGAAAATCCTCTCCTCCACCTTCATGTTGGGAGACCACTTGTGAGACATTAGACTAGACCTGCTTAACTTGTCTATGATTATGTGGTGTGTTACTATCAGAAAGCAAGTGGATGAGATCTCCCATTGCCATACTCTCATAGCTTCTTGATAAAGAGAGTAAGATCTGGTTCCCCCTTGTTTATTGATGTATCAAACTACTGACATGTTGTCTGTCCGAATCACAATAGTCCCAGTTGGGGAGTGTCTTGGAAGGCCTGCAACACTCAGAGGACAGCTCTAATTTCCAGGACATTGATATGTGTGTTGGCCTCTTTGGGGAACCATGCGCCTTGACCGTCCTTCCTAAGAAGTGCCCTCGACCCAATCTGAGGGGTGTCTGTGGTCACTGTGGCCTTGGGTTGAGGGAGAACAAAGGGACAGCTGTCTTGTATTTGATTGGAATGGAGCCACCATAGAAGGTAATTTTTGCAAGCTTGCATTATTTTGACCTGACTGGATAATGGTTGCTGGAAAGTAGACCACTGAGTTGCGAGTGTCCATTGAAGGATCCTCATATGGTACCTTGCCAGCGGTATGAGAGTGATTGCCGCTGACATGGATCCCAATGCTTGGAGAATCAGATAAACTGAAATAGAAGAACTTTGACCTGGAACTGAATTGTTTGAACCCAGGACAAATGGAGAAAAGCTATCTGAGTAACAGTATTGAACACACCACCAATGAATTCCAATATCTGAGTTGGTTTGAGCTGAGATTTGTTGTAATTGATATAAATCCCCAGATGAGAGCATAACTGGAGTAAGTAGTCCCAAGCTTGAATTAGGTGATGCCTGGTCAGAATGGTTATGCGCCAGCTGTCCAGATATGGAAACACCCGGAAACCCTGCAGTCTCAAGTAAGCTGCAACTACTGCCATGCATTTAGTAAACACCCTGAGGGCTGTGATAAGACCAAAGGGCAGTGCTCTGAATTGGTAATGACTGGCTCCCAGCTGGAACAGTAGATATTTCCTGGACCATCTGTTCATTTTTATATGATAGTATGTATCCTGAAGATCTATCCAGCACATCCAGTCATCCTTGTACAGAAAAAGCAGAATGGATTGAACCATGTCCATCTGGAACTTTGTATACTGAACTGATTGATTTAGTTTACTGAGATTCAAGAATGGTTTCCAGTCCCTTCTTTTCTTTGCCAATAAAAAGGATCTTGAAAAAGTTCCATACTCTTTCTGGTCTTGGGGGACCTTTTAAAGACTCTTTTTTCTGAAAGCTTGTTTATTTCTAGTGCTACTGCCTCCCTTTGATTGGGTGGAACATCTGGGATTTTGTTTAATACTAGCTGGGGTGGATGGGAAAATGGTATTATATAACTGCTGAATATTATCCTGAGCATCCATGAATATTTTGTAATTTCTAGCCAGGTTCTCTGGTGTAGGGATAAATGACACCCAACTGCCTCCATAAATGGATAGTCAGGCCTCCTTTCAGGAGCACTGATAGGATCTGTCAGAGAAAGTATCCCTAGATTCCTGGTTATGCAGACCACGGGATGGCATATTCGATTATTGTTCCCCTCTGTGCTCCTGGGGGAACTGTCTCCACATGGATCTTGGAAGGGACCCTGTGATTTTTTT
Source organism: Protopterus annectens (assembly GCF_019279795.1). Classification (NCBI taxonomy): domain Eukaryota; kingdom Metazoa; phylum Chordata; order Ceratodontiformes; family Protopteridae; genus Protopterus; species Protopterus annectens. The sequence continues at coordinate 1,188,646,693 of NC_056747.1, read as the reverse complement.
TGAACCACAATTTCCATCCACCTCACTGATTCCTAGAAAAGGTTCACTGGGGGGTCTAAAAACATATGCCCAGAGCAGACAGGGTTTTTCCTTCCTGCTCTCACCTAGAGAGTGTGGCTTTAACTTTGAGGTCATATAAGGAACTTCTGTCAAAGGCAGCATTGACGAATCAAGATTTGAAGGGTTTCACAAAGTCACACAAGTGCATCCATACTTGTCATCTAATGGAAATGCCTAAACCTGCCTTCCATGAGGTACCTTCAGACATGTGGGAGATAAACTAATGGGTGAGTTTAAAATGGAATGAAGAGTAGCCAACTGTCAGGAAATGGTGCTTTCCACCTTGGAGGATGTGATCCCAGAGAAGGATTTGGAAAGCTCTTTAATCAAATCCCATAGTAGTCTTGTAAAATGTGCCAAATAATTCAAGGACCTAAGAGCAAAGGTTGCTGAAGTATAGACACGCTTCCTAAATCTGTCCTGCCCCCCTAGACTACCTAGCAGACAGAGGAACTTTGTTCTGCCAGTTCCTTCTTAGTAGATGCTACTTTGACCATGGCATCAATGGGTACTCCCTTACTCCAATATGTTCTATCCTTGGGTGGTGCCAAGATCCTATCTGGTCTCTTAGAGATAGGCTCAGTCATGTCAGGTTCCTTCCACACCCATCAAGAGACCAGAAATCAATGAGTTCATCAGTGGGTGGAGTCACCCAGGAGGTGGACGGGCCAGCACCAAAGGCTTCAAGGATTACCAACTCCTCTTTGAAAGCCTTATTGGGGACCAACCACCCCTTTGTTTCAGGAGTTCTAAGATATCCCCAAATGAGACATCACTGGGTAGTCATCTGGGGACCTTTTCCCTTCATCAAAGTCAGTGTCCTCTATGACAGACTCTTGCAGACAGTCTAAATGCCTCCTTTTGCACTTCCTCTTCCTAGGGACTTCTTCAGTTGGATGCTCTGGAGAGGTGTCAGAAGAGATTACTATACCCTACTGGGTGGTCTGGAGATTGGTTTGGGCTGATTGTCCCAGTGGAATGGATGGCTGAGGCTCTGGATGCAGAATTGAATGATACTGGGTAATCAAAGCCAACAAGGGAAGAGAAGACAGAACTCTGGGAACAGAAAAGACTCTCTCCACTACTTCAAATGCAGAATGCCTTGGAGAAAATGACACTGATGGATCCAATAAGGCAGGGTTATGGACAGTTTGTTATCTTCACTCCGAAGGCAATCTACTCAAGGAAACCAAAGGATGGATCTGAGAAGGCGGTAATAATGGAGGAGTAGTAAGGGTGTCTGGACCTGATGGGGTCAGAACCAGGAGAACTCCCATTTGTATCTGCATCCTGAGGAACTTCCTCATCATCCTGTCCACATCAGCTTCTGTAAGGTTCTTGGAAAATCTAATGGATGAGGCTGTGGATGATGTTCTTGAATGGCAACAAAGAGATTGTGCCAAAAACAGACATGGGAGCTGAGAGTAGATCAGATCCAGCAAAAATTGAGGTGGATGGATCTGTGGAGATTTATCAAATCTATGTTTTGGATCCAAAGTTGTTCAGATCCAACTTTTTGGCTAGTTAAGAGAAGGCTTAGATAATGGAGCTGAAGTAGCAGACCTTAATGGATTCGGATATCTCTTATGTGATTATTTAGTGTGAGAATCTACTTTTTTGTCTACTCTTTTGGAGGTTTGAGCCCCAGAGGCTGTAGAAGCAGGTTTAGAGGGCAGCAATTCCCTAAAGAATGAGTCTATTCTTCCTGTCAATTAAGACATGGGAATTAAACCCTTTACAGAAGTCACAGTAAAAGTCCAGATGAGAGGGTCCAAACAATAGACACATTTTGAGTGTGCATCTGAGTTGGGTATTTTGTTGCCACAGGACATTCATTTTTTTAAATCCTGAAGGTCTGCCAGACATAGTAAACACAGCAAAAGGATGTACTAGAGTAAGATTTAAAAAATATTTTTTTATTTTAAGAGATAGAAAAGGAGAAGAAAACACCAACAATGGTAATTAAAAGGGAGGTACTAAGTACTAAAAAGTACTATGCAGGATAACAATAATGTTATTTAAGGAATATTCTAGAAGTAATCTAAAAAAGGGCAAAAGAGATTTAACAATAACTTTTTAAAAAGGACTAAAGAGAGGAAAAAGAGGAAAACTATATATATGGATTATTTGCCTTAAAGAAAAGATGAAGCTAACTCATGAAAAATATTAAGGTTCACTCAAGAGTTTTCAGAGACCATGCCTGAACACTATGACTGAGATCTGAGGTATGTAAAGTGACAATGGCATTATGGGTAAAGGGAGGAGCTTGAGAGATTCAGTGTCCCACAAGCAGGACGAAGCAGCCAAGTCAGATCCAAAGATCGGATCAGAACCCAACAGTTGAGGAATGAATGAAAATGACACCATCAGATAGACTTTTTCCTGAATAAATATTCATACTAGCTTATCAATCTCTACTTTCAATTTCATATAAGATTAGTCAGCACTGAACAGTGATATTACAGATAAGTTCAGTACATTTGAACCCTTTGTTCAAGAATTAATGATATCAAGGACAGTAATTACTGTGATTGTAATATACCTTCAGGTTGGTCAAACAGGATGATGTGCTTGAGTTTCTTCATGTCCAGATTACCATAGGCAAAGCCACATATCATATCCTAGCAAGCTACAGGTCACTCTCTATGACTAACAAAGCCCATAGCTCATACTTAGGACTACTGAAGACACTGGCCATTAAATAATATGTTACTGGGCAACTTTAACTATCCCTCTATAAATTGATAAGCCTACATGATCCCAAACTTACAGGCCCAGAAATTTCTGGAGTTTGTAAACACAGACACCCTGGACCACATAGTCCATGCACCCATTAGGGGTGTAAACATATTAGACCTTGTACTCACAAATATGAAAGAAGAAGATGCACCACAGGATGATGATATGAGGCTCTCTGCAGTAGAGTTACACAAAAGTCAAGTTAGAAATCTACAGCAAGGAAAGAGCAGGAAATATTAAAAACCCTGACAAAGGTAATATTAAAACATGATGGAGCAGGGTGCATCTGAAGAAGATATGTCACAGGGTGATGTTCTGGAACCTTCTGTTGAAGACTCACATGAAAGTCCAGTTAGAATTGCATAGCAAGGGAAAGAACTGGAAACAGAGAGCAAAGAAGATGCTCTCGGTTCAAATGAAAATGATCAAAGGAAAGACTTACTTGATTTAATAAAGATGGTCAGACATATTAATACAGATGAAACAAATGAAATATTAAGAAAGATGCTTCCTTTGACATGTATCTGTCCAGACACATGCAACAACTGGAATGCCCACAAAGATACCTTACTAAAAGGATACAGGCCTATATAACATGTCTTACATGGATCAACTCAACGCCCCTGTTACTATACTTGGCATCCTACAGACTGCTAAGAGGTGACCTGTATCTGGCATACAAGGCATCCTCCATAGATGGAGAAGTGGTGCAGCAGTAGCATTGTCACCTCACAGTAAAAGGCTCTCCAGTTCAATTCTCAGCTGGGGTGCCTTCTGTGTGGATTCTGCATGTCCTCCCTGTGTTTGTGTGAGTTTCCTCCAGGTGCTCCGGTTTCCTCCCACATTACAAAGACGTGTCTGTAGTGTTTCACCCTGGGCCTCTGCTAGGAATTGGCTTCATTCCAAGTCAGACTTTCCTGGTATAACAAATATTAAATAAATAAAATACTGATGGATTTACTGCACATCAGCATGTCAAATGGCATCAGAAATATTTGGTCTAGGGATATAAACCTCTTTTGTAGCATCAACAGAACAGTTTTGAGAGACAGTTATACCTCACAGAGGACACCTCTGGTCAGGAACAGACTCCCTATCCACATAAAACAAAGTTCATCCCTGTAAATATTGAAGCACATCTTGGATTTGTGGATAGAAAACAGAAAATTTACTCCAGGACTACCCCCTGTACTACTACTGGACAGAGGCAGCTAGAAATGCTTTATCTCATGCATGTGTCCCCTCAAATTATCCATTGTATGATTCCAGTTATTCTCATTAGGAGTAATATATAATTATTGACCTTGGGATGGGTAAGGCCAACTTCTAACCAAATGAGAAAGGTTAATTCATGCACAAAAAGGGAAACTGGCTAGGTTTAAAATGGCCTTCAAGGGCAGCTATCTTAGTATTAACCTATGAACCTACAAATGTATAAATAAATTACAGAAAGTAAATATGATTCAAAATGTTAGGCTGGTTTTATAGCAGGTGAACACAGTAACTACCTTTCTGTTATGTTTTACATCAAATGCTGGTGTCTCCTGGCATTCCATGCACTGCCAAAGAAGATGACAGGTAACCACTGGTGTGTTTAGTGACATCTTTGATAAACCTAAACTCCTCCTTGTCATTTCCCACTCAGATAATTTTACAGTAACAAAACAGAAACCCTGAGTGCACTCCTCTCAACTGTCGCTATTTCAGAGGAACATTTTTATTTTCAATTCTGATTTATCTCTGCACATGATGAACATTTCCTGGTAAACAAATGTTAACAAATAAATAAAACTTATTTTAGAGGCATGTCCCTATGAAGATTGGAGGAAGATGGGCAAAGGCTGCCAGCCTAGTCAAATATAATTTGATACATAATTCTATCAATTGTATAAATAAATGTAAAATACAGGCTTGTGTTGTTAAATGAAAGAAAACACTGTAAAATATGAACTTCAAGATTGTTGCAATATTGCCATCTGCTGTGAGGAAAACCAAGCCAAGCATTTCAAATGTGTCTTTTGAAGCTGAAAAGATCTTATGAATCTCTTTGATGTTTACAGGTCAGCTCCAGTGAGTCTGGATGAAAGTTTCAGGCCCATTGTTTTAAGGTTAAAGTTAAGGGCCATAATTTACATGTGGAAGGTGCTTTATTGCTCTGGTTTCAGCTAGAGTGTATATGTGAAATGCCTTTTATTGTTGTAGTCTCCTGAGCAGGTGTTAGCTTGCTAAATGTTGCAGTTAGTGGCCTGGGAACTCCAAACTTAAGTGTCAAAATGATGGAATTTGGGAGAGCCTCAGCAGAGCTGTTGGTTAGTGTTTAAAAACGATTGTTCAGTGAGAGACTGGAAGCATTTTAATCTTGGACATCTAACCCAGCACTGCTTGCTCTTTATGTATGTAAGTAGGATTATAGCACTGTGTTTTCTCTTAAGATTAGCTAAAGATTAGAAAGTTAGATTAAGTGTTTTTCTTTGACATCAGACCTGTCCTATTGTATTATTTTAAGTTTCTATGTGATCTCTTAACTCTTAAATATCTCTGTGGTGTAGTAGTATTGTCTTGTGTTTTAATTATTTATTATTAAATATTTTAAAAAAAATGTTACCTGTGGCTGGTTTATGTAGAGATAAGCTCTAGAGTACATTGCATATTTATAGAGGTTATTGTAATAGGCCACTCTAAGAAACTTTAGACTGTATAGTCACATTATCAATTGGATAATAATATTGCACAGTAATAATTGGACACCCTTTTAAGGGCCTTTTAGTAGCTGATATTATTAGCTAGGTGGTGGCAGGAATTACTTCCGTATGGTCTGGGTAATAGTGGCACAGCTGGAGAACCTGTGCCAGCCTTTTCCCAGAAAGGTCTGTGTGGTTGTATAACCTCTTCTCAAAGTGTGTGTGTGGTGTGTCAGCTACTTGGCAGAAACACGAAGCACTGGTTGGACAGAGAGGGTACTGGAGGTTTTAGCTTGCCCAGCTAGGCTGAGACCTGGACCCTATAGCTGTGCCAGTGATGAGACTTATTGGGGACCTGGTGAGCAAGGGAGCAACCATCCCTAGACTGACTGTGATCTCTGTGTGAACTTAAGGGAAATTGTACTTTACTGTGTGTATTAGTTATCCTTT